>NW_019384320.1:703440-707197 GCF_000671375.1 Centruroides sculpturatus
ATACAGTGGTACCTCAGGATACGAACGCCCCAGCATACGAAATTTTCAGGATACGACATGAAATTCGAACATATTTTTGCTCCACGATACGAACAAAAACTCACCATACGACGTTACATTAGTTCGCAGCGCCATTTTTTATTCACTTCTGTTCATCGGTCTCAGTCCGCGTGTTTGCTTCGTCGTGGAAGGATCTCGCTCGATAAAGGAAATCTTGAGGAATAATCAGAAAGTGACTAATTTTATTGAAAAGAAACCTCCCGAAAAAGGTTCACACTGGCATATTGCTGCTCGGAGTAACGACATTTGCCTAAGTCATTTTAGAAACATTTACATGCATACTTTTAACATAAATTTACATGCATTAAGCATGTAAATTTATGTTAAAAGTCGCGATTTGCTTATTTTTTTAGTTGAAATTTCTTTATATTTAGATTAATTCCAAATATAATATAATCATCGGATATGGACCTATGACGAGAGACGGCTATGGTTGCTGTTTTAATCTTCAAGAACATCAAATAATATTCAATCTGACATCATTTAATACAGTGTTTCTCAATCTCTAACGAATCGTCGCCCTCTTCAACGTAGTATCGCCCCTTTCAATAAAACCGTTACCTATTATCGCCCCCTTCACTTCAAAATTCCGATGCCGAGGACCAAGACTAACGCCAAATTCGTACTGCATTGAATAGACTAGTGACTAGTATAATGTTATTTGTTTAATTATTGTACGATATAACGAATAAAATATCTAATTATTCTTAATATAATGTTTTACCATATCGCCCAGAAAATTGTTTTTCGCCCCCCAAAATATAAATTGTTACTAATCGCCCCTTCAACATGGAAAAACGCCCACATGGGGGCGATATCGCCCCCGTTGAGAAACACTGATTTAATACATTCGAAAAAAGATTTGCAAAGTTTTGCCCAACATTTGACATGAAGTTTGATCGAAATCGGCGAATTTTGTCAAAAGAATTTACGAAAACTCACAATAAGGTCAGTTAAAATTAGCGTAAATTCTATATAAGAATCATTTATATAATTTTTTCAAATGTTATTTTTATTATTTTCAGCAGCAAAGAGAAATCATTGCGTAAATTAAAGCGAGAATAATTACCTAAATCGAGTCATAAAGTTTATTAGCTACGAGATGTTACCATTGACACCACGATTAAATTTCTTTAATTGAATAAATTAATTTCAAAATTTTTTGGCGATTTATTTGCTAATAAACATAAAACATAAATACAAAACTTTAAAAGATATTAATTTTTTTATTTCGTATGAGATAAGTTTGACTTCGTAACTAGAGGGCAGAATACAAAAAAAGGCTGAATTCGTGTCAGACACAGGAATCTATCGATCGCCGGAAAAGAAGTAAAGTCAGCGCTTGACAAGAAAGTATGCAGCGCCATCTCCCATCGCTAGCAATAACTAAATTCGATTAATAAAAAAATCGGATACGAGAAAATAAGAAGCACCGTCGATCCATACGTTCCAGAAAATGTAATAAATTAATTTTCAAGTAGAAAACGGAAGGGGAGATAGAAAAAAAGTGGAAGCTAGGTACTTATAGAAGTTTCCAAGTGATACTGTCGGCCGGGAGCGGTGGCGTGTTCCTGTAATCCAGCAACTTGGAGGCCAGAACTAGAGAACGGCTTGAGGACTGGAGAAAACCTTCACGTTCACCTATGTCGATCGGATGTCCGCGACTATGAGCGACGTCGATATGGTGGCCCTCGGGGAGCCCAGGGTAACCAGGTTGTTTAAGGAGGAGCGAACCGGCCCAGGGCGTAAACGCAGCAGGCAAAAGCTCCCGCGTCGTGCAGTAGTGGGACAGCATCTGTGAATAGGCGGTGTGTCGGTACCATTCCAATATAGTTGGACCTAGTTCTGCTCTTTTTTTTTTTTTCTTGTAACTTCGTATTCATTTTTTTTCATATACTATATATAATAAATTCATACCATTTAACTCTTCTCTGTCTCGACACATGGCGCGATCGATCATTCCCATAGCGATATAGATGGCATAGATTTCTTTTCATATACTGTACTATATATAATAAATTCATACCATTTAACTCTTCTCTGAACCATTACCATTTTCTCTGAACCATTAATACCATTTAACTCTTCTCGACAGATGGCGCTATGGGAATGATCGATCGCGCCATGTGTCGAGACAGAGAAGAGTTAAATGGTATGAATTTATTATATATAGTATATGAAAAAAAATGAATACGAAGTTACAAGAAAAAAAAAAAAAGAGCAGAACTAGGTCCAACTATATTGGAATGGTACCGACACACCGCCTATTCACAGATGCTGTCCCACTACTGCACGACGCGGGAGCTTTTGCCTGCTGCGTTTACGCCCTGGGCCGGTTCGCTCCTCCTTAAACAACCTGGTTACCCTGGGCTCCCCGAGGGCCACCATATCGACGTCGCTCATAGTCGCGGACATCCGATCGACATAGGTGAACGTGAAGGTTTTCTCCAGTCCTCAAGCCGTTCTCTAGTTCTGGCCTCCAAGTTGCTGGATTACAGGAACACGCCACCGCTCCCGGCCGACAGTATCACTTGGAAACTTCTATAAGTACCTAGCTTCCACTTTTTTTCTATCTCCCCTTCCGTTTTCTACTTGAAAATTAATTTATTACATTTTCTGGAACGTATGGATCGACGGTGCTTCTTATTTTCTCGTATCCGATTTTTTTATTAATCGAATTTAGTTATTGCTAGCGATGGGAGATGGCGCTGCATACTTTCTTGTCAAGCGCTGACTTTACTTCTTTTCCGGCGATCGATAGATTCCTGTGTCTGACACGAATTCAGCCTTTTTTTGTATTCTGCCCTCTAGTTACGAAGTCAAACTTATCTCATACGAAATAAAAAAATTAATATCTTTTAAAGTTTTGTATTTATGTTTTATGTTTATTAGCAAATAAATCGCCAAAAAATTTTGAAATTAATTTATTCAATTAAAGAAATTTAATCGTGGTGTCAATGGTAACATCTCGTAGCTAATAAACTTTATGACTCGATTTAGGTAATTATTCTCGCTTTAATTTACGCAATGATTTCTCTTTGCTGCTGAAAATAATAAAAATAACATTTGAAAAAATTATATAAATGATTCTTATATAGAATTTACGCTAATTTTAACTGACCTTATTGTGAGTTTTCGTAAATTCTTTTGACAAAATTCGCCGATTTCGATCAAACTTCATGTCAAATGTTGGGCAAAACTTTGCAAATCTTTTTTCGAATGTATTAAATCAGTGTTTCTCAACGGGGGCGATATCGCCCCCATGTGGGCGTTTTTCCATGTTGAAGGGGCGATTAGTAACAATTTATATTTTGGGGGGCGAAAAACAATTTTCTGGGCGATATGGTAAAACATTATATTAAGAATAATTAGATATTTTATTCGTTATATCGTACAA
Organism: Centruroides sculpturatus; assembly: GCF_000671375.1. Lineage (NCBI taxonomy): Eukaryota > Metazoa > Arthropoda > Arachnida > Scorpiones > Buthidae > Centruroides > Centruroides sculpturatus. The sequence continues at coordinate 706,898 of NW_019384320.1, forward strand.
TAATTAAACAAATAACATTATACTAGTCACTAGTCTATTCAATGCAGTACGAATTTGGCGTTAGTCTTGGTCCTCGGCATCGGAATTTTGAAGTGAAGGCGATACTACGTAACGATTTTATTGAAGGGGACGACGATTCGTTAGAGATTGAGAAACACTGATTTAAATGGTACAAACTCCAGTATACAATTCCGCTTTTGAGTACTACAGAATTTTCATAGTACTGTAGTACTTTTACTAGTGATTACAATAAAGCAAATAAGCGAATTCTATCATCATATAAATGTCCGGAATATTTGC
>NW_019384320.1:708903-803967 GCF_000671375.1 Centruroides sculpturatus
ATACTCCTACCTCCATGCTTGACATTGCTCATGCTCCATCTGTCGATATACCAATAATCTTTTCTAATGAAATTGAAAAATTTTCCAACACAGACTTTAGTTCATCGTACAGGTCTTTGCCAGTTGTAGTAATGCAGAGGTGTCTCATATATATATATATATATTATCTCTTTCTCCTTGTAGGTACAAAAAAGAACCTTTCTAGCATGCCCTTTATGGATTTTACCACGCACACAACAAGGTGGGCAGTGAGGGACAGGACCTAACATATCCCGAAGAACCACCCACAAAAAACTCTTGGGATTTTTAGACCTGTCAGAATCCGATCCCAGATTCCACAGAGTGGCAGGCTGTCTCCTATATATATATATATATAATCTCTTTCTTCTTGTAGGTACAAAAAAACCTTTCTAGCATGCCCTTTATGGATTTTACCACACACACAACAAGGTGGGCAGTGAGGGACAGGACCTAACATATCCCGAAGAACCACCCACAAAAAACTGTTGGGATTTTTAGACCTGTCAGAATCCGATCCCAGATTCCACAGAGCGGCAGGCTGTCGCCTTAACCAATCAGCCATCCAACCACGATATTATTGTTAGAAATTGTAAATTTTTAAATGAAATCTTATTAAAAAGTTAAGTTCTTATATTCATTTTCTGGCAAAGAATTTAAATTTTTTGTTTATTTTTTAAATTGTAAAGTTTTAAATTCGGTTCCATTAAAAAAAATACGCTATTATAAGATCTTTAGCAGAAGAANAAAATCGGGCATTGTAATAAATTTCAATAATTTATCAAATTGACCGGTCATTATGAATACTGCTACCACCTAGTCGGGCAAAGTGATAATAATACGTTGAGGAGTGATCATCCGACATATGTTAGCCAATCAGAACTTACATCTTACTTGCTCACGCGTATTGCATTTAGTACCGAACTTTAAATCTAAATTTATGTGACCAGTAGTTAATCTTTCTTCTTTGACAAAAGTAACGAACATGGAGGAGTCATTAAATGATATGAATAATCGCTTCAACAACCGATTAAACGAGTTAAAAACCAAAAGGGCTGAAGAAGTAGCATATGTTCTTTTAGATATTTTTACAATTCTACAAAGCGATAATGGCAGAGAATTCGCCAATAATATTATCAAAGAAATGTGTAATATGTGGTCCGAGTTAAAAATGGTGTATGGAAAGCCCAGGCACTCACAAAGTCAGGGTTCAGTAGAAAGATGTAATCAAGACGTAGAAAATATGCTTAGTTCTTGATTGGAGATTAACAATACTAACAAATGGTCGGAAGGATTACGTTTTGTACTACTGATGAAAAATCGAGCGCATCATACTGGTATAAACTGCAGCCCCTATGAGGCCATGTTTGGAGCAAAGTTGGACTAAAGAATTTTATACCCAACGAATCGTTGTTCAACGTTAATACGGAAGAGGATATACAGAGACTTTTTAGAACTATCAACGAAGTAAGTCAAAGTTGCTCAAACTCTGAAAGTCCGGGTACCGTCCAAGAAAATATTATGAAATATTATTTGATAATGCCACCCTTACATAGCAATACAGTGGTACCTCAGGATACGAAATTAATCCGTTTTGAAACTGAGATCGTATCATGAAAATGTCGTAAGGTGAATCATTTTTTCCCATACGATTACATGTAAAACCAAATAATTCGTTCCAACACGAAAAACACACTCAAATTAAAGCTAAGTAGTACATTTAAAAAAAATAACTATAGTAAGGAAAACACTGAAAAATGCGTTTTGTAGTTGTAAATGTATAAATAACCATAATAGAATAATAATTGATTAAAAAAATGTAGTTTTATTTGCACTTTACCTTTGAGGATAGACGACGGTGGAGGTGTAAACTGGTGGCGGAAGAGAGGGAGAAGGGAAATGATACTAAAACTTAACTTACATAACATAATGTAACAATAACTTAAAAATAACTTAGAAAAGATTAAAAAAATTAGTGTTGTTTTATATATATTTTTTAAAATTTTTATTCACTGCTTTTTGCTTTCTTTCCTTCACTTCCACCAGCACTTTCACTGGATAGAGGTCGCTTGGTAAAATATCTCTCCAAAGAGGTTTGTCTTTGCGTACTTTTTAAAATGTTTCTAAAATGACTTAGGCAAATGTCATTAAACTGAGCAGCAATATGGCCTTTATGGCAGTGTGAACCTTTTTGGGATGTTTCTTTTCAATAAAATCAGTCACTTTCTGATAATACCTCAAGATTTCCTTTATCGAGCGAGATCCTTCCACGACAAAGCAATCGCGCGAACTGAGACCGATGAACAGAAGTGAATAAAAAAAAGGCGCTGCGAACTAATGTAACGTCGTATGGTGAGTTTTTGTTCGTATCGTGGAGCAAAAATATGTTCGAATTTCGTGTCGTATCCTGAAAATTTCGTATGCTGGGGCGTTCGTATCCTGAAGTACCACTGTATAACTGATGAAGTTCAAAGATCTACATCGTCTTCATGTGAAAAAATCTAAACCAGGATGTTATTAGTATTACAGAATTGGTGAATGAAGAAGAAACAATCCAAACAATTGATCCAAAAATAGAAGAAAAAATAAGAAGTGTGTCTAAAACAAGGGCTTTGTTTAATCTTAAAAAGCAAGCAGAAAAAATGATTAATACATCAAATTCCAAATACACAGCAGCTATTGTTGATGATACAGTAAGGATTTGTGTACCTGATGTAGATCGAGCCCGCAGTGATGGAAAAAATATTTTAGGTGTCATTGTTGCAGTTAACATAGATGTGTGATTTAATTATAACAGTTGTGAAATTTAACAAATTATTGCTAATTTGAGATTGTATTCCTAGTTCAAAAGCTTATTTTACGCTTCGAATGCATTTTTACTGCACACTCAGTTCGAACTCGGAAGCGAATTTTTGATGAATTTGTCCAGAAATTCATCAAAAACTCTGAGTTCGAACTGTACTTCAATGAAAAATGTTCTAAAAGCGTAAACGCGATTTGTTATGCGCCCAAGTTGTCTCTCGCGTTACTCGTATGTTTTATATGCTTTTGCTTTTATTTTTGATATGTTTGATTATTTATATTATGTGTTCGTCGGCTTTTAAGAATTTTTTCCTGTAATTTTTCTTCGTCCACCGCTTTTGGGCGCCCCGTACATTTTTTATCCATTAGTTCAAATTTCCATAATGGATATTTTAAACCACATTTGATACTTTCGAAGTTTGGAGCATATTCTGCATACATATTACAAATTTGTTTTACTGTTTGTGCGAAGTTACATTTTTTCCGAAACTCGCAAAGCATAATATGCTTGATATGTTTCTATCCGATGACATTGGACTTGCTTTATTCAAACAAAACGTGAAGTAATATGTTTGTATTCTTTTGTAAGCTTATTTTAATTTCACATTACCAATAATGTGTTACACATTTATGTTAAGTAATGACGGCTGTTGAAAATATGCAAAACTTTCTGTTCAATCCAATATAACCTTTACTTATTAACCATGGCATCTGAGAAATGTGTGGATACAAAAAGGAAGATTATAATATTGACGATTGAGGTGAAAAAGGAAGTTATCGTGAAGCGTGAAAGCGGTGCGAGTGTGGCCGATCTGGCCATATGGCCAGATCGGCTACACTCGCCATGCCAAAGTTTATGATGCCAAAGTTTACGGCATGAGACCAATAAATGCAATTTTTATTTCATTACATAGTATTTTTGTATTTTGTTTATTGTTTTTGTGATTTAATTTATTATTAGGGCATTTAATCGTTATTTTTGTCTTAAACTTAAAACTGCAAATATACATAATTTATCGAAATGGCTATCGTTTAGGCCTTTAGGGTCTGGGAATGGATTAATTTACTTTCCATTGTTTCTAATGGGAAAAATTTCCTCCTATTTCGAACGGTCTTCTGTAATGAATTAAATTCGAAGTACGAGATACCACTGTATTTAGTATTTTGACGAACGACTAAGAAATGTACAGTACTGTACATAAGTCTGTCTATTCTGTCCTGCGGAGATTTTCTTTTATTCCATCATTTGTTCCACCAAATCCACAATAGGATGGATTGGTAGTGAGGGACATATGGATCAACCTCTATGAAAATTTTAGCCGAGCTGGACTCGAACTCGGATCCCTCAGAGGGATAGGCTTGATGATTTTATTGTCTTTAATATCCAGCCCTCAATATCTGGAATGAGAGACAACATTTGAATTATCTACGATGACTTGGTTATGATTCGAACCTTTCCCTCAAGATGGTAAAATTTCCGATCGCCAGATAATTCGGCTTACTGGGTATATAAATATGATCATAACTGGTATGTATTGTCGACGAAATAAAGCGTACAATTATTAGAATTTTTATCGTTTTGAATTGGAAACCATTGTATCACGCTATCCTTCAAGGTTATTGAGTTAGGAACGCTGCCACAATATTTATCGTGACTTTCTGATTTGGCAACCTTGAAAGATAAGATGTATAACATTATTTCGAACGGGTTAAATTCTGTTTTTTCTTTGTTTCTCGTCCGTCAATGTGGCAGCATAGTAAAACTCGTGTTGATCCACTTTTGTATTCATACTTAAATCATCATATAAAACTACCTATTTTAAAATTAACGTTTCATTACGAAAACTGATTTATTTGTTTGGCAGTTAAAACTTGATGCCATACTTTTCCTTGTAGTGACTCATTTATTGTGAAATACTTTTTCTCAGTTTCACGTTTTCCAAGTTGTGTTCAATTTTAATATGTAGACCACAAATGAGACAATACTGAATTTATAATCCTAATATCTATTTTTGGAAATACGGTATATTTAACATGCAGGCATAAATATAGTCATATATACTGTCTATATTATATGAAGTTTATAGGCTATGTATGCGTATGTATACCTATTTGTCCCTATATAGATCCGCCCCTGGTCACAAGCTATTATCTACATTGATGAAAATACGCTGGAGAATGTGTGACAGGAATTTGATTGTCATTGGATGCTTTCAGTGATTCAAAGTTTCCGAATCTACTTCACCGAACAATACGAGACAAGCGATCGGTGGCAAACAGGTTCCACACGTTTTGACTCTGTCAGAAAAGATGATTCAGAAGTACTTTCAAAATGGCGGTGTCCAATGAGGAATTAGTCACGTTAAAATTTTCAGACGGAAGTAAGGAAATTATGATTCTTGATTTCCAGATGGTTCAAATACGGTATATTACAAAATAGTAAGTAGATCTGAAAATGAACTTTGAGAATTCATAAAAAATTATAACATGGAATTACATTTTTCACCTATAGTAATTCTCCACGCGATTTTTTTGTTTGTTCTATGAGTTCCAATCGTCCATCCAAGGTAAATTGTCCATTGTCGCCGTGAAAACTACGTCGTCATTGTTTATAACTTTAAATAACAAAGTTCTCATATCAGCCATTTTCAGTTTATCTGTTTAACGGTCCACGTACTGTACTTCAGGTTATCTTTAACGACTGGTCGAATCACATCGTTTGGATGAAGTCGCACACTGAACGCACTCATTGTTATTATTATGTATAAAGTTATATGTAGGATCGGTATCGAGAATTAAAGGATATTGTTAGAAACTGATATTTATGCTTTTATTCGATAACAAAATTTATAACAACATCCTACAAATTTCCAATATGGGCACACCTCTGTTCCTGGACATGCAAATACAGTAATGAAATTCATAAAACACATTCTTCAGCATATTTTCATCTTCGATAGTTTGTGTAATACGTCCTTATAACCCTTGAAAAGTGACAAACACAACTTTGATATTTACTGTTTAATTCGATAACATCTCTGTCACCGAAACTGTAATTTTAAATGAAATGTCAGTTATCTACATCATTTTGACTAACTCGCTATATTTAACTCATTTTGAACTTAGAGAATTTCATTCTATTGCTATTTTAAATTAATGAAAGATACATTGACATTGTCGTAGTTTTTCAAAAGTCCTGAATTTTGCATGAGAAACAATAAACTAATAACATTAACAAAGTATTATTTAAGAGTGTTAACTGTAACGAATTACAAAATTTCGTCTTGATTTTTGTAGTAATATTTTCCTCTTTTTCAACCATACGATATATTTCATATATTTGCGTAGGTTTTAAATATTCGTAATCTTATATAAAGTCTTAATCACTTTATAAGTATCGATATTGTTTCAAGAAGAAACCATGAGCCATCTACTTATATAGACTTTCATTCGTTTTGTTTAATGCATCTTGACTTCTGTGAAAATATTTTTGTATCAGTGAAGGATTCGAAACAAACTTGATATACAACTTATTCTGAGTACTTTATAACTGTACACTTCTCTCAGTTAGAATATGTTATTTCCTAAATACAGGGTAATCCGTTTTGGATGCCATACATTTAAATGTACAGAAAATAAAGTGCAATAAAGCGTCTGATATCCTAAATCGACTTGAGGGAGAATTAATTCCAGAAATTACGAAAGTTTTACGTAATAACGATTGTGGACAATATTCTATAGGCTCACTATGGAGCTAACTTGTTGTTATTAATTTTACTGTTATGCGTTTTTTATTTTGAATTTAAAGTTTTACGTTGTAGATTTCGATGAAAGACTAGGGATTATTTTTAACAAATTAGACAATTATTTCGTTATTTTTTATAATTCGTTATAAAAAATATTTCGTTATTAAATTTCCATGCCTTTATCTTATTTTACTATTGTACTAGAATTAATATTTTTACTTTATTTAAGGTATTCATCATTTTATTATTTTCCTCCCAAGTGTGATCGGTTATTCTAAAGTGTCCTGCCTCAGATTTTTTTGGATAATCGACGTTCTACTGTGATGCAATTATAGGTTACAAAATTTGTCGGAAAGTGTCAGTTTATGCTGGAAAGAAATTAAACATTCATCATGATCACCACGGCGGAATATACACAGTTCATACCAGTTGGACGCGTAATCACGCTGCAGCAGTATTTAGTCGCTGCTTATGGTACAGAAACACTTTCAAGTACCGACGCACAATTGTCTGAACGTGCTGTATGGAATGACATTTCATACAGCAAGTTCACTTTATTGACAAATGGTGCGGCATATTCTTTGGACTTTTAATCATGGTCTGCCGAATGTTCTCTGTCCCTGTCATACTTTCTCCGGTGTAAAGTCAGACCCGTTTGCAGGAACTTCTGGTACCGCATTTCACAATGTCCCGATGTGATGGTGACACCCGTAAACTCGCCAGAACACTCTGCGGTGCAGTGACTATTTTTATTGAGAAAATATACTCTTCTAATGAATTATTTTTATTTCTTTATTTTATTGGACATTAGTTAACATAATGTTTGTATTATTTTGACATTTAGGGAATAATAACGCTGTTTTTAATTATTAAGTGAATATATTATAGCTTTTATTTTATATAATAAAAATTCTTTTGTTCTTCCGGTAATATTTCATTTGAATTTTATTTTGATTTAAGTTTTGATATTGCATCATTAAGTTTTATTGCCATTTCTTTAATGATTCGTTTTAATTCAGTTTTTATCAAATTTCTAGTATAATTTAGTATGAAATTGTTCTTCAGCAAACAAGAATGCCGAATTTTATCTTGAAACTGAGTTTCTAATATTTTTCACGTAAATTTCACGAAAAGCTCTCAGTTAAAGTTAATTTTTGAGAATGTATAGATCAGACATGGGCAAATGCGGCTCTTTTTGAGTTACATGCGTCTCTTGCTGAAAGTGTTAATTTCTGCTTTTTATTATTATTTTTACAATTTTATTTCCACAATTTTGTGAAAATATGTTTATTAAAAAAAATTCAATATTTGTTTTATATTGTATAATAAAATCGCGATACAGAACTGCGGCTCCCATGCATTTTGCAAAACCTACATTTTGGCTCCCACTGAACTCTTACTTGCCCACCCCTGGTATAGATTATTATTTAAATATTTTTAATTGAAAATATTAATTTTATAAACAAACACATTAGGTAATTGAGATATTTTGAAATTGTTTAGTGATTTCAGTTAATAAAAAAATTAAATTGTATTCTTAGAAAAACGATACAACTGACCTTAATCGATTATAAACTGTTACTTCTAGAAACAATATATTCATTTAATTGATGAAGGAATATTCTGTTTTTCAATTGAAAACTGCAAAATTTTAAATTAATCTTTCTGAAAAAATATAATACGGTTTTTAGCTAGAAATTCAAATAAAATATAATTTTCTGTAGAAGAAACACTATATATATATATTTAAATCGTCTTAGTTAATTCCTTACTGTTCGATTCTCTGACAGATTATCATAATCAAAACATCAAACATGTTCCGATTATGATAATCTATCAGAGAATCGGGATCTAAACATATTTCATATGGAATCGAATGAATGCACGAAGGAAAATGTGAAATATTTGGTAAATGCTATTTTATTGTAGAGGGAGGCATAATTTGTCATAATATTTGTGTCGAATGCCCCCTCTCCCCATCATGATAAGGTTCTGTCCCGCTTCCTGCGGATGCTGAAGTTCCTGACTGGTTAGAATTACGGGGAGGGAGGAACTTCCTGACTGGCACGCAATTCAGTTGACTTTCGTTTTCAGAAGAAATGCAATGGCAGCGGCTAAAAGGCGTTTATCCGGCACATGGATAGCCGTTACTTCTCGAGTTAGAAAGGTTTCTACACTTTCTTTTGGTCATGGATATCATGTAAGTCTGCTTACAATTCCAATGCATCCTTTCTAGACCGTTAAGTTTTGCATCCTTCGATATGTGCAACACATTTCCAGTTACAACAGAATTCATTTCCGGTGTCGGATTCCACCACTGACAACTATGAGATGCGAAATTTTTAATTCTCTTACGATCACTTTTTTAAGAGTAAAAAATCAAAAGATGTTTCTGGATAGAATTTTCTTTGTAAAATAGCTTTGGGATTTACAATTAGATAATGTTTACTTAATAACAAAATTTTCATAGAATTGAGTATATTTTTATCTATAGTGTGTGGAAATATGGATGCATATATATAGGCTATATATATATATTGCTTGATATTAAACTTTAAGTCTCCATTACATTACTAAAATATTTAATATTTCAATATTTAAACTGATATTTATAGTAATACTCTAATAGAAAATTTTTATAGTATTGACCATTTTAAATATTATCAATGACTTAAGAAGAGAGAATCTATTAACTCGTTAAATTACTCAACAAATTCATAAATTTTCTCTGAAAAATAAGGTTAATTTTATGTGATTTTTAAAACTAACTCTAAGTTAGAAATTTTATTATGTAAATTTTTATATTTTTGTTTAATTGCGGTAATATTTTGTTTTTGTTTTCTGATAAGTTGGATGCGAAAATGTAATAAATGAACGTATATCAAAACTATAGAATATTTCTAGGAAATTTATATTCAGAAATTTGGATACTTTCACGTTGCAAAGCTAATTTTATTTCAGTTTTTTCAATCACGAAACAATTGTTTTTAATCCTCAAAGTAAAAATATGAACGTTAGTCACGTTTTAAATTCGCGGATGAATAAAAAAGCAGAATATGCGTTAGAACTGCCTTCATCAATCATTCTAATTAGAACCATTATCTTTAACGGTAATTAATAAATGAATAAATCTAATTTTCTTGATAATTAAACTCACTTTAAAGCTATCATAGCATAAACATTTGAATAAAAATAATACATTAAGGAGAGAAATGTTTTCGTGTATTAAACCATAGATCAGTAGAAGAGATAAGATTAATTCTTATTTTTCGTGATAAAATATATTTTTTTTATATTGAACAATTACGAAAATAATTTAAAAATTGTTTTTGCCATTGAATTAGAACTTGATTTATTCTCATTGACATACTTTTAACATGTGAGATGTTAGTTTTTCTAGCATCATCCGTTCTAGAATATTATCGCATGAGTGATTTTACGGACGGAAGTCGTCGTGAATTGGGTGGATCATATAATTGTTTTTCTTTTTTCCTCCTTTCTTTTTTTGTTTTTTTCGGCAACTTCAGTCTGAGATTATAGTTTCAAGAGGGAGAAGTGAACTAATGATAACATGGTTCCACTGATTTTTCTTTTAGTTGAAATTTTAAAAATCCAAAAATAATAATTTAGTTTTGGAGTTTTAATTTTAGGTTATGGTTTTAAATTATAAATTATTAAATTTATTTTATAGGATTTTACTTTACCCTTTTAATCTGTGTTTCGAGCTTAAATTACTTCAACGATTTGATTAAACANGAGCAGTATTTTTCAACGGCCAATTCATGGACCAGTGCCGGTTCGCGAATTTTCACTGGTCCGCAGAAAAACATTTGACCGTACTGACGCTAGCGCAGTTGATTACGGGTGACATTTAAATAGTAATCTAAATTTACTGTACTGTACGTAACAAAGTACGTACAGTAACTCTAGATAAGCATGTATAAAATAATAAATGTAATAAATAAGCATAATTTATAGTCTATGATTACTGGTCCACGTTGAGAAAAAGGTTAAGAAAGAGGAGCGTAGAGAGCTAATATTCAAGTTATTCGATGAATATCTCGAAGATTGTATAGGATGGAGATTCGAAACACGCATATTGATTTTAGGAGTAAAATGTTTTGAAGGTTATATATAATAAGGTTACAGTATATAAAACATACTATATACTGTAACCTTATGATGGTTATGAAATAAAGGAAACTCGCAAATTTTTACTTCCGTTTAATTGAATTTGATAATGTTTTTTTGTTTTTAATGTAAAAAATTAAAATTTATAAAATATGAAGGAAACTAGTGTATATCGCAGTTATAATTATAAAATGTGAATAGAAATAGATATTTGAAATTCAAATATGACAAACTATTCTTTAATGGTTATTCGTAGTGATAAACATTAAAGTATGAATATAGACCAGTGTTTCTCAACCTCTAACGAATCGTCGCCCCCTTCAATAAAACCTTTACGTAGTATCGCCCCCTTCACTACAAAATTCCGATGCCGAGGGACAAGGCTAACGCCAAATTCGTACTGCATTGAATAGACTAGTGATTAGTATAATGTTATTTGTTTAATTATTATACGATATAACGAATAAAATATCTAATTATTCTTAATATAATGTTTTACTATATCGCCCAGAAAATTGTTTTTCGCCACCCAAAATATAAATTGTTACTAATCTCCCCCTCAACTTGGAAAAACGCCCACATGGGGGCGATATCGCCCCCGTTGAGAAACACTGATATAGACGAATCGGAATTCTGATTTCGATTTTTTTTTTTAATTTTTGAATGTAAAACTATCACTATTTAAATTTAAGTTGTAAATATTGACAGTTTTATTTACAAATTACCTATTTAGTATAGCTTCTATATTTGTTTAAATTTAAAAAAAAAAATAGATAAATTCCATTCTTAATTTTCCCATAAAAAAAACTTCGAGAAAATTCATTTTTTAATACCATAGTACACACAGCTTTATATCCTGTATCATGTGTACAAATGATAAGAAGCTTCAAAAAGTCTGATTCTGTGAAATGAATTAATCTATCAAAGCATTTTTTTTAATTAAAAAATTGTATTTAAATTTTGTGACACCATTCAATTAATAGCAAATGAATATTTGTGCTTTTGTTGCTTATGTATAAAAAAAGAATCAGTATGAAACAGATTGAAATCTTTATTTAATCTTATATCTTTTTTTATATCAAATTTAATCGTATTTTTCATAGCGCATTCTCAAATGTTTTTAAGTAATTCTGTATTCTTCAGCTGGTTTTCATGATGTTTTATCTCTTTATCGTAACATGTGTTAAATCTGACAAACAATATAGCACCTGTTTAGCAACGTCATAAATTAGGTAGTACGTTCTAAAATGTAGGAAACTTAAAAAAAAGGATTCAGTATAATATATCTTGTTGTTAAAATTAGATGTAATAGCAATAAAATAATTTTTTTAGTGATTGTTTATATAGTTGATGCCTCGAACATCTGGAAATAGCGGATATACTGTGTTTATGCTTAAGATATCACAATATAGCTATTTATAAAACTCAAAAAACGAAGAGGATTTAGATTTAGAAAATGTATATACTTAAAAAATTAGGTCACATAAAAGGTAAAGAACGTAATTTATTATATTAAAGATGAATTAGTATTAAGAAATGTATCCCTAGAAAAAGGTGGTTTTTAATTCTTACAACAGAATTCGAAAATTACGTATTAATTTATAAATTATGTAATTAGTTCATAACATAATTTCCATTATTGTGTACTTGACAAACAAACAAAATATTTTGATTACTTGTAATATTGAATATAAAGGTTTTAAAATATAATAATAATTAATTATTATTAACTTTATTGTAGTTATCACTTATTGTAATGCCAATAAATAATTAATCAGGAGTATTTTAAGTATTAAATGCTGTGATCGTTTCAAACAAGACTGTAGAATTATATGCATTTGTTTAAATTCTATCATTAGTATCATTTGTTATACAACTTGAAATATATTAGGCGTGCGTTTTTATACTCATTTAAATAAAATTTCTTAGCTTACAAATATAAAATATTTTTGTTTTAAAATAAGTTAAATGTAATGTTTTAAAAATTTAGGAATTACATTTTCTCTGTATAGTACAATACTTATAATACTAAGTTAAAAACAAGTTAATGAATATTGATTTTATTAAGATCGACATTTATTAACTGATCTTAAACAGTAGAGCATCGATTATCCGACCCCCGATTAACCGTCACATCGGTTAACCGACTGTTCTAGTCGGCAAATTTCAAATGTCCTCTAGTGATGTGACATTACAATATTTGGCTATGTCTTGGCTAGTTTAATATTATTTTTGCTAAATTTTTGCGTGCTTTAGCTGGCATCAACAGCTCGACCATTGAAGGGAGGCCAGTATTTAAATTAAACGAAACTTAATTTTCTAATTATGAGTGGTTGTTTGTTTCGTGAGCAATAAAATAATTTAAAAATAATTTTTAACGATATAAAAGCGACGATTATTATTTTAAAAAAAATTGTTAGGCTAAACTCGATGAAAATTCAACGCGAAGTTGGTTAATAGCGATATACTAATAAACTGATTACATGGGATATACTAATATCCTAATATACTATACTAATAATGTATTTTTCCCTTCTTTTCGGTTATCCGATTTTTTCAGTTATCCGACCAACCTCAGTCCCCAATTGAGTCGGATAAGCGATGCTCTACTGTAATTAAGAACCTTTTAAAAATTCCGCTCAGAAGGCACTAAGAGGACCTTCTTCCATGTCCATTATGGGTTTGTTTAGGCTCGTAAATAATAAGGCAGCAGAATGGCGATTGAGACATTATGAGGAACTGCGGAGATCCACTTTGTACTCAGGTCCTCCAGAGCAGCAAGTTGAGTACATTTACTACCTAGTTCATCCAAATAGAATTAGAATTAAGATTTTCTTCTGATTTATTTTGAAGCGTCATATCGTAATTTTCGATACTTAATTAGTTATAACTATTCAAACAATCACTTTATTAGATTAGAGCAGTATTTTTCAACGGCCAATTCATGGACCAGTGCCGGTTCGCGAATTTTCACTGGTCCGCAGAAAAACATTTGACCGTACTGACGCTAGCGCAGTTGATTACGGGTGACATTTAAATAGTAATCTAAATTTACTGTACTGTACGTAACAAAGTACGTACAGTAACTCTAGATAAGCATGTATAAAATAATAAATGTAATAAATAAGCATAATTTATAGTCTATGATTACTGGTCCACGTTGAGAAAAAGGTTAAGAAAGAGGAGCGTAGAGAGCTAATATTCAAGTTATTCGATGAATATCTCGAAGATTGTATAGGATGGAGATTCGAAACACGCATATTGATTTTAGGAGTAAAATGTTTTATCATAATAAAATTTGAATAAGTCTGAGATTGAAACTATCGACGGTACGATTATATACGTGATATATCGATATAAAGACAATGTTTATTCTACGATTTTTTCTGTACTGTAATTACAAATGTAGTAAAAATAGTATCTTTATATTAACATTTATTATCATATTATTAAGATACTATACTGCACTATATTAAAGTACTGCTTAGCTTTTTTATTATGTGCTCACCTAAATTGAAGGATTTTCCTATTCCATATCGCTTGTTTTAGGCATCCATTCTTATAATTCGGATGCTTCTTGTCATATATACATAATACGTAAAAGTTCGTTTTCGCTAATATTTGCACGTCATAATGAAGTAGATTAAACTGACTTTTGATTGGGTTGATGGTAGCGTTTTACGGGCGTATTCGCGTCGAAAGTTGAACACTGCTCATATATCGTGGTCACGTGATTAAAAGTAATTACGGCGAGGACTTTTACGCTAGTGGCGTTTCGGCCTAAAGAAATAAGTTTACAAGTCTAAGAGCGCTTTTCAGATCCAGACCGTAGGCAATTGTAATTGTGTAGTTTGCCCAGATGTGATTCTAGCCCTATTTTTAGGGAAAACATGCAAACATTACTTGAATAAATTTATGATAGTTTAGAAAAATCGCCCAAGTTGAAAAAGTAATTGCCAAATCTCCAACTGGATTATATTTCGCCAAATCTGATAACACGCTCACACGTTACATCCACGTACTTCATCTGGCCATCGGTGGCAAATCACATGCGGATAGGTCGCTCTGTGTACCATAGATTAGTTTTACAACACGATGTCTATCGCAGTGTTCGAATATCAGCCAGAACGATATGAAAGTTGCGTATTGGAATAAAAGTAGATCAGAGTAACGGTTTGTAAAACGAATCGGTTCCACTTTATCGAGAAAATTCTGATATGCCGATTGATATGGTTTTCGTCAGTTTCAAATGACGTGAAGCTTCAGACTATCATTTCAAATGGCCATAATGAAAACCTGATGTTTGATGGAAAACTGAATGGAAAGACATTCAGTTTTCCATCAAACTTATGACTGACTGCAATTAAAACACATTGGGATAAGTACGTACCGATAAGGCTTAACCACGAAGTTAGAAAAGCAGCGAGTTCTTTATGGGAAGGTGTATTTAGTACAACCTAATTAAAATTATTTTTGTCGAGCATCAGTAGACTAAATTATTTATTTCATTAAAATGATTTTTCTGTCATGATTAGCCTTAAAACAGTTTTTTTCCCATTTGTTATTTGTATAAAAATAACAAATGGGAAAAAACTGTTTTAAGCTAATAAATGAGTAACTGCACATCTAATTTTAAATATATATCATGGATATAGCATCATAAGCGGCTAACTATGAGAGCATAATTTTCAGAAAACATTGAAAATTGGATCAACTTTTAATTGTCCACCAAAAATTTTATGTAACCGTTTGGAATTTTATGTATTTGCTTATGGTCACAAATAAGATGTGTTGAATATAATATAAGAAGGAATACTCTATTATTGAAAATGCAAAATTTAGAATTAGTCGCATATGGTTCTATATCCACGATTTAATAATGGATGCATAATTAAGAGAGCCGATTTTAAATTCCATTAAATATGTATAACGTTATATTGTTTTGTCTTTAAACTCCACAAAATTTGTTTCTCGTTGTAATTAAGTTGTTAATTTCAAGAATACCTCTACAATACAATATGTAAAGCTTGACTTTATTAATCTCTATCTGATTAAATTCCTAAACCTTTCCATTGAGAATTGTATTTGTTTTTGTTCGCTAAATATTTAAATATTTTTAAGAACCAGTAAATAGGATCGTCCATTATTACGTAATGCTATTTTTATACTTTCCAACACTGTTCACCAACACTAACACTCCATAACGCGTCGCACATACCATCATCAAAATTATGTAACGCATAATCTCGATAGACTTCCATAATTGTACTAATGAATAATGCACAGCAGGAGTACTAAACATTACATTATTTTATTAATTAATTACAAAGTAGTGACGTAAATAACAGTTTGCTACGCAAGTCTGCGGAAACAAAAATAAATCATTGTTACCCAAGGGTCGAGTTCCTAGCATTACATTATATTTTTATAAACCCCTTGTAACTCGTTGTAATGAAAGGCCAGATGATCGATCGGTTGAGGTGGCTGCTTACGGATCGGGAGACCTGGGATCGAATCCGAATGGGTCGATACCCTGAGAAATTGTTTGGAGATGGTTATCTGGATATGTCGGGTTCCCGTCAATCATCACTTGATTGTCTATTGTGGGCCTGGTCAATCTTATAATGTACTTGCTAAAAAAATGATTTATTAGTGCCCATAGAGCGAAGAATTTAAAAAATGCATCGTAACGATTATCTGCATATCCACCAACCCATATCTGCATTACGTAATTTATGGACATCCCATATGTTTATAAAATAATTTCAAATCAGTTGCATTGATTAGCTCTGTGCGGTGCAGTTATTTGAAATAAAAATTAAAGAATGTAAAACTTTTTAAATTACATTCTGTAAGTTTGAATGAAAATGGGGAACAATTTGTGGATTGATTGAAACAAAGATTTGATGTCTATTGGGCCAGTGCTTAAAACAGATGCATATGAGTGGATCCGTGAAATATTCTATGCTAGAAAAGTTGTTAAAAGTAGCATTGACAATTTACAATGGACAGGCAGTGTAGAAAAGGATTTCTCTTTCAATAAGGATGTACAGTACAGTGGAATCCGGTTATTATATTCACTGATAATATTATCAGTCGTACCAAAACACGCCATTCAATATAAAATAAAAATAATTCGCCTATTATAATATAATGAAACTTCGGTTATTGTTAATTGCAGTAATTACACTTGGTGACAAACCATAAGAATTCTTAAAAAATGAATACAGTCGATCCCCCTATAAGATCATTGATTTTTCCGTTTTATCTGAATTACATGTTGTACGAGTCACTTAGATTTTACAAATACGTGTGCCGGGCTGTGAACGGCTCACATATTTGTAAAATCTAAGTGACTCGTACAACATGTAATTCAGATAAAACGGAAAAATCAATGATCTTATAGGGGGATCGACTGTACTACTATAAGTGAATCTATTCTTCAAAACTTACTTTTAACCGAAAGCATGCCTTTTTATCTTCTCTGTACCATGTGCATGATGAAATATCTTAAAATATACTATTCAAGTATTTTTCTATCTTTTTAAAACATTGTTGCTATGAGTTGTGATAGACAGGTGCGCCTGTTGAGATTTCTCTAGTTTATATAGTCGTCTTAATTCAACAGATGCAAAATTAAAATGCTGTAAAAGCATTCTTTGGATCATAACAGAAGCAAAGCAAAAGCGTAGAGATTTGTCTCTTCAAGAAAAGCAAAGAATTTCAGAGTGGTACGATAAGTTTCGAAAATGACAACACAAAGCGGCTGTGCATTTAAAAATTTTACAACCGCTTATGTGTATGATCTTAGAAAACAGATCAAACCTAAGAAATTTCTTCTCTGTAACGAAAACATGGATAGGAAGAGAGAACGATCTTGGATAGTCAAATTGAATCTGTATTAAAAATTTGGTTCGTGAAAACAACGATCCTGTTAATAGAACTGTTATAAGTGGAAAAGCATAACTAGCAAATATCATGGGCAAAGATTTCATTACAACTGATGAATGGTTTAACAGCGAAAAAGCGAGAGAATATCGTGTATAAACGTCTTTGCCAATTTGTTATCATCTGAGTGGATAAAGTCAGTGACCAAAAAGTATTGCTGAATATTCACCCCAGAATATTTATAATGCAGACGAGTTTCGTCTGCATTATAAATATTCTGGGGTGAATATTCAGCAATACTGGACCCTGTTTCGTGCAATGATCGAGTATACTTTTATTTAAAAATGGAACTGCTAAAGGATTTAAATTTTCGAAAGAGGGAGTGACAGTTCTTTGTGTTAGTATGGGAGGTGAAAAGCGAGATCTTGTGATTGGAAAAAGTAAAAATCTTTTAAAAGTGTCAAATGTTTACCTGTTTATTTTTCTAGTGCAAATGCTTAGATGGCAAGTGTCTATTTCGTCAATTGGTTAATTAAGTGGATCGTGAATTACAGTGAAAAGTCGTCTTATTAAACAACTACATAGCGCATACAAACAACTTTTCTTACAAGTATCAAAATGGTCTTATGTTCGAACACTACACTATTAATTCAGCCATGTGACCAAGATATCATATGAAATTCAAAAACTTATAACTGCAGGTAAATTCGAACGCAAATTATAGCTGAAGTTTATGAAATTAAGATTAATCTGATGCAAGTGCAGTTTGCAAGAAATATTACCCTATTTAATGTATTGCCTTTGCTAGCAGTGTCTTCAAAGCAAGTCTTAAAATTATAACTGCTTCTTAAAAGGTTGATTTTCTAAAAAATGCTGAAACTCCTGCTTCCGTTGTTGTTGATTAAGTTATGGCAACGTAACACTTGGGCAATCTGCGTAGTGGGGATGCCTTCCGGGGGGTCTTTTTAAGGGAAACTGGCCCCTATTTAGGCGTTACAGACGTGAAGAAAACCCGGAAAACTTCACGTGGCCAACCCTTCCGAGAGGCGCGAACCGACGACCGAACTCCCAGTGTTCAGGGTACGAAGTCCGCTTGGCCACTGGTGGGCTAAAAAATTATGAAAAATTTAAATAACGTGATATTTAGTCTGGTCTTTATAAGCTATATTTTCATCTAAACTATATTAATTTTTAAATTAAATATTATTCATATTTTTTTCTACTTGAATGAACGTGTTCAAAAAGTTCAGAATATGAAATAAATTAATGATTATTATAATTTACTGTAATTACGTAAATTGTATCGCATATAGTATTGTATAAATTACAATTCAGCAATTGTCACAAATATAGGGTAAATAAACTTCATGGGCAAGAAACGATAGTTCAGCCTGGATCAGAGCGCCAAAATTATTGATTTACATGAATATGTTAAGCAATATGAAATAGCGAAGAAAGAGAATTGTTTGCAGTCTAAAGTGCAAAAAAGAATTTAAAAATTTAATGAAACTGGAAGTTGATATGGTGAAAAAACGCTCTGGTCATCCAAAATTTACTTTAGAAACGACTTAAATCAGAACTTAAAAAAATTGTGAAACAAAGTAGACATGCAAGCCTGCAATACATTGTCACAATAATTGAAATCTGTGATTGGAAAACCAATTTCAAAAACAATGGTTTACAATTATTTGAAGGAGGTGGTTATAAAGGAGCCAAAAATAAAAAAAAAAACCTCATCTGACAAAAGTTCAAATGAAAAACGATTAACCTGGGCCAAACATATGTTTTACGCCCGAATAATGACATTTTTAATGACAAAAGTATATTCTGTGTTTGTTTAAATTATGGAGGAAACGTTTGGCACTTAAAATGCGAAACCAACAATCGATATTGTTTACGAGTGATTAAATTTCTCATTAAAGTTATTTTGTGGAGTTCACCTGATTGTAATGGACTTGGAAAATTATGATGTCAAAATATATCTGTAAATACCTTTTTGGCTGCTGGGATTAGTTTTTATTTGGCAAACGTTTTCAGCCTAGTCTAATAGGCCATCCTCAGGCTACATTTTTCTTGGAACATGTTTAACGTTAAATACCGTTCCAAAACAGAATACATAAATAGAATAAAAGAATCTCAACAGCCAAAAAGGTGTTTAGAGATATATTTTGAATTGTTCTACTGGGGTTGATTCAGATTATTAATTGTGATGTCTTTAATAACAGTAAAGAGTAATATTTTAGAATACTTCCTCATCGCAACAATGTAAGATTATTTTCAAGATCATCTTGATGTAATTTTTCAACAGGATAGAGTTAAATGTCACATTTGAAAAAGAACTAAAGAATGACGTCTAAAAAAAAGATAATGAAGCTCTTAGATGAGCCTGAAAACTCACTGGACCTGTCTCCAATTGAAAATATTGGTCCAAAAAATGACTGCAAGAATCTAAACCAATAAACAAGATTTAAAAGAAAAACTTGAAAAAATTTGGTCTGAAATTAGTCTTGAACAATGTCAATCACTTATAGTATGCCAAAAAGAATAAAATCTGTAATTCATAATGCAGAAGATTTAACCAACTGTTACAATAAAATATTCTAAACGTTTTGAACTCGACTTCAAATAATTAACTTTTTTTATTATCATTCATATAAATTAAAAATTATGACTCCAACACTATTTTGGAAATTAACTTCTTTTAGGTGAGAATATAGCTAAAAGACCAAGCTAATTATCCTCTTATTTAATTAATTATTTCATAACTTTTTATTTCGCCTAGTTATTGTCATTCATAGTTGCACTTTGTGATGGATTTAAATTATTCTAAACTTTTTGAACTGACTGTAAATAGTATTATTAAAGTGATGCTACAATAACTGTATCCGAAATGTGTTAAGATTTTTTTGATGATAACTCCAAATTATCATAAGTAAATAGACTTAATGATGTGAAACAATATACAAGAATTCACGCCACTTTTGCTAAAAACTGCTAGAAATGCGTGCAGTCAAAATAAGGGAGCAATGCCAACGAAGAAAGTTAAGGTAGAACAAAAGAAGGAAATAGAAAAGAAAGAACACGCAAAAGAGAAGCAGAAAAGAAACAAAGCGATCTTCAATGAAACTTAGAACAAGGTCAGGAATTTATAAAGAAAACAAATAAACATTTCCAGAAGGGAAACTTAAATTATAAAGATACAAGCTATACCGTGTATTCTGAAAACTGGAAGTGAAATTGTTAATAATTTTAATACAAAGAATATAAATATTAGAACTGCTGATTTTGTGAAAAATAAAAAGAAAGGGCTTTATGTTGCGATTAGTAACGAATAAGCATTAGAGTAGGCTTGATAATTTTTATCAGATTGTAATAAAAGTAAGCATTCTTTAACTAATATTTTAGTAAACAAAAGCCACTATTTTATACATTATACACTGTGTACCTGTTGAAAAGACTACCACAGTGATTTTCAGCTTATCGAGATAACGTTCGCATAAAATTGGAACAAAAGATCTATTTCCCAATGTGGCCCAATTAAGCCGAATCTACTGTATTAACAAAGACCTTGTGTTCGTTTGTTCCTTTATCACGTGAGCCTCGTTTCTCTGAAAAAGTTCCAATATTATCTAGGAATACTATTTTATCATTCTGTGATGACCGTTATACCTGTAGGCGATTTTATTTGTACACAATTGGAATCTTAATTTTCCCCTTTATTCTAGTTAAATTAGTTGTTTGTACCTGTAATCCTCTTTGTTTGCCACTTTAGACAGAAATAGAAATAATGGTTCGTTTTTCCCTTTATGAAAATTCTGTACTAGAAGTGGATCGATAATAAATTTTAGTGAATGAAAATTCAGGGACAATTTCCACACTAAATTAATAATAAAATTCTGTTATATCTATTATCATAAATATTTTAAATAAATATATTTATTTAAAATTAGTGAATATATCTGAAATATATTCACTAATTTTAAATTTACACGTTATAAATCTTATGTAATTAACAATAAAGGTTTATTCATATTATCATGATAACTCCCGTTATTAAATACTTCATTTTATAATACTGTATAGAAAAAGTTGATCGAAATCAATTTATAAAAATGTATTTTATATTCTTAATAAAAAAAACAATATAACAAGTATATGTACACGAATATACGTTTAACATTTAAAAAACATTTGAAAATGATTTAAAACGTGAATAACGAACACTTACTCCTGTTAAAATTTAAAATTCCATTTGGCTATCCGTCTGAGTAGCAATTTCACTTCTTTTATCACCACTAGTCGGAGCCACTCTCTTAGTAACCGCCTCAACTACCATGGACATTATTTGACGTTCGTGGTTCCACTGTTTTTCTTTCAATTGTAATTTCATCTGATACCATCTCTCGCAAGCTTCCTCTCCCTTACATAACTTCATTTCCATCAACTCACGCTCTTGCAACAGTTTCTTTTCCTCTAATTTTAGGAAACGTTCTTCGATTTGTCGTTGATGATTTAAAAGTGCAGTTAGTGTTCTTTCTATACGATTAACGCTTCGTTTACCTTTAGACAATTTTACTTTCTCCTCCGCTGGTTTCTCTTGCTCTTGTCGTACCTCCTCTTGGACATTCGATACAGGTTCTTGAACTTCCATCTCATCAGATGGTTCTACTATAATCTCCGGCTGTGGTTCGATTTCTTTCTTGATTTCATTTGGCTTTATAGTTTCGCATACAGTAATTTCCGGAAGTGTCGAAGTACTCGTTTTTCTTCCAGATAAAATATCATCTAGTTCATCGAAATACTTGCATTTAAATCGTTCGTGCTCTCCACATTGTTTCATTTTATCGCTGCTGATTCGATATTCACGTTTTAAACACTTAAGTTTGTCTCTAACCTGGCTAGCGGTTCTAAGAATCCCGTGGCGACACAGTTCGTCGGATAACCAAGCAAACACGCGACTGTTGCGTTTCGTACCGTCTAATTCTTGTTGAACTTTACCGTTACTCCACAAGTCCAAAAGTGTCTTTACCTCGTGGTCTTCCCAAAAGCGAGTACGAAGGTCATTGGCATGTTCGCACGAAGACATAGCCCCGGTGAAATAAACGTCCAAGATAGTCTGTTCCTAAATGGCGAATGTCATTGGATACGTGGTTGCCAGGCGACCGGTTCCGGGAATCACTCAGCGTCGGGTATTTCCGGAACAGGTTCCCAGGGACTCAAATTTCCGGGAAGTACACGACAAAATCTCTAGCAAAACTTCCCTCTGATATTTCTGGATACTTATTTTCAGCATTCTCTTTTTATTTAGATAATTTAATCAATAAAAGAAAAATTAAGCTACTTTTATGGCTTATTATTGCTTAAAATAATTTCTAACCAATAGTAACTAATAGATATAATAATATTTAATTATATAATAAACGTTCTTAAAACGTGAATATTAACATTGCTTTTAAAATTTCTTAAGTAAGTTTTAAATGGCAAATTTTATAAAAAAAAAGTTAGGAATTATTTAAGAGTAATTTAATTACATTAATATATTAATACAATTAACTTAACAGAAATAATTTCTAAATTGAAGAATTATCATATTTGAAAAATATTCAGTAATTAGTAAAATTAATAGAAAGAATGATCATCTGTAAAGTATTTATTATTCTACAAACTTCAAAACTGTATATAAATTTAAATAGTGAAAAGTATTATTTTCATGAAAATGTTGTTGAAATTTCGCCTGTTATGATTATTTTGAACTGAAGGATAAAAATCACGTAAATCAATATATATACAGTATATCTAATGATGATTTTCTCTTTAACTAGAAAAAAGCTTATCAAACTCCAACGAATTTGACATGATAAATATGTCATATATTCTTGTGATGAGATCGTTTTACTTTTAGGTCGATTCGGTACCGGAAACGGAAGTTATTATCAGTTTTTGTCTTTCGTTCGTGTTTCAACTCTTTTCGCATCGTGACGTCTGCCATTTATAATTAATCATGCCTGTATCGAAGTGTGTGATATACCAGACGGTATATTATTTGCTGTCAAACGCAATGTATCAATATCACATCCAAGACAACAATAGAACAGGTTGTATTTCATTCACTTTTATGATATATCACATCATATTACCTATTCCTGGAGAAAGTCGTGAGATGTCAATCCAAGAACTTTTTATTTCGTTTGTTCAATTTGTAATAATTGAATTAAGTTAAGGAATTTTACCGCATGATTTACTTGAAATCTCGCACAGTGGAAAAATTTTACAATTGAATATTAAGAAGTTTAATAATTATTAACATAAGTTTTGTTTATAAATAAATATATCTGGCATGATGTTAGAATCTCCCTATTAATTTCGTAGATAAAAGACGATATTTATATTTTTTTATCTAATTAAATAATTTGATTACATTAATTAATTGTTTAATTAAAACTACTTGGAATAAATCGACATTTGTTCAAACTTTATGTTAATATCGAAAAATGCTCGTAAACAATTTAATATAAACGTTAAACTAGATAAAAGAAATACCAAGCGTTCTGGAATAATTTAAATGGTTAATTAAGACTGCTTATATGTTGAAATTGGACGATCTACAGGGGGTTCTCTTTGTATTTTTGCACAAAGGATACCCCCTGCGTATTTTAAAATGGTTAAAGTCCGTTCCCCGAAACTCGCCTCCCTGAAATTTACTTTCCCGAATTTTCTTTCCCATGCTTCACTTTCCCGAATTTTCCCTCTCTAAATATTTCTGTCTGGAAGTTTTCATATCTGAATTCACATAGATACAAACTACATAGATAAAAGCTTTATATATTAAGCATTTAATTAATTAAAATGAAAAAAGAATGTACATAATATTCTTTTTTCATTTTAATTAATGAATTCAATGAATTTTGTTTTTGTTTTACTTGTTTTGCCCTGTGGGTACGGAGGGTGATATCACTAAATTTAAAAGCAGACTGAGGCCGCTTATGCCCCAAAAACAGTATTAAGAAACTTCTAGTAGTTTTCTTAATCTATAACTATTTCTGTCTTAAAAGTTTATAACTATTCATAAAATACTATTTACTTTATTAAATTATATTATTATATTTAAAAGTTTATGATTATTCATAAACTTTTGTGTATTTATAAATATTTATAAGTGTGTGTGTTTGCATACAAATTATTAATTAATTAATTGGCTTAATTATAAAAATAATTTCGATTAATTATCGTAGGGTTCCACTTAGGGTCTGTGGACTTCTCTATCTCTAAATTAGGGTGACCAGAAGCCCCTGATTTCTGGGCACTGTCCTCGATTTTGTCTATTTTTAATATTTTATTGTAGAATCAATCTTTCAGCCGAGCAATTTTATTAATACGCTAATATATCATCACCAATTTATAGAGCAATAAATAAATAAATTTTAAAAAATAACCAAAGTTCAACTAGTTTTAGAGCCCATTTTTACTGATTCTGAAATGTGTATCCGGTTGAATTTTAAATGTTATGGTCATACTATCTAAATCTACCAATGATAAGTGTATTACAGTTGTAAACATTCATTCTGAAATTTTTAAATTAAACACGCGGAAAACATTTATTTCAACATACATATACTGTATATATATATTTAAATGAATAGTTTACTTTACAAAGATCAGTTATATTTTTGTTTTTCTTGTATAATTCTGTATTTGCTGTGTACTAAATAGATATGACAGTCATTCTTAAAAAAAATCGTTAAACCTCTGTCATCAGATTAATAATCTATTCAATAGTAATAGGCTGCTTTCGATTCATCATTGATAGAATTTTCGATATTTTTTACTTTCCTAGAAGAGCAAAAAATTAAAATTAAAATCTTCAAAAAATTAATTGAGAATATAAATGTGTGAACAAAAATATAATAATTAAACGAAAAATTTCTTCAATTAATTTTTATTTTACGAAAGAGGATAAATGTTTGCAGTTCTAAATAAACTGTCTAGTTCGTTGTCGATAAAATCTTATAAATACTCATGAATTGACTGTTTTAAGAATTCAATAGAATACGAAATTGGAAATAAAACAATCGATATTTATTAATTGTGACAAAACAAATAAAATGGGAACAACTATTGGGATTAAGAGAGATATTAAAAAACGTTACATTAAGGAAGTTTTAGAATTATTATTTAGACGTATAATTTATACAAGTAATATCTATCAGTGGTTCTCAATCTGATTAAACTCCTCTATCCTATTAGAAGATATAGTTCCCAAAAAGAATAATTTTATTAAAAAGAATTAAAAATTTTATCTTTTTAAAATCAATTTTTAATTTAAATATTATATTGATAAAAAGTTTTTGTTGTGAAATTTATAATTTCAAATTTGTTTTATTTTGATGTTTAAGTCAATAAATTATATGAAACACGTAGGCAAACTACTATAATTTAAATTATCGTTAGCCTCTATTACATCAGTTAATATTCCAGTCTACTATTCAGCTGATCAAATTACATAAATTTTATACTTGATATCATGTTGATAACAAATACTCCTAAACTATTCTATTTTGATGATCAATATTAATACGAAATGAATGAATGAATGCATGACTTATGAAAATATATATTATTTAAAATATTTAATTTACTCAGTGGAATCGAAGAAAGCAGAAACTTGATTAAGGCGGAAGCCTTCCAGAGGTGGAAAGTTCAAATATTTTTCATTAAAACAATTGCATTAAGCTAACAGATGTTCTCTGAAAATTGGAACCTGTGAGACGTGGACGGAGTGAAAGGAATCGGGTACTTCAATACAAATATGGGAACTATAGACGCAAAAGCAGGAAACTAGCGTGTTTTGTATCTTTTGCATTATAATAAAATAAGAAAATAAGCATTTTTCGTCAATGTAATAAAATCGAAAATATGCTTAAAGGTTGCTGTAAATTATAGAAAAGACAGTGGAAAGCTATAGTAACGATAAATGAAATAAAATTTAATTTTTGAGATTGACGAAGAGTGGCAAATCACACTTGAATATTAACCACATCTATGCTCTGTGTGAGGTGTTCATCGTGTTCGTTTATTATTGAAAGTTAGTTTTCTAAAATGTGATGATTGTTTTAGAAATATGAATGGAGTATAGATTTAGCTTCCAAAATTAAGATCGGTTTATCACATTATACTTCCGTTTTTCTGTCTGTAACCCATTGACACATTGTTTCTATAAAAATTGAACTTTGTACACTTATTTATATGTCAAGTCTTTACAATATATGCAGACATCTCAAATGATAAACATATATAAATCGTTAAAAACTTATTTTTTCACCTAATTCCATAAAAGCATAAAGAAGAATTTTTCAGGGCATTTTTGTATAGGCAATAGAAAGCAATGAAAAAATGATAAGGTTTTCAATGATGATGTGAGATACGGAAAAACAAAATAGTTGCGGATTTTGCAGGTTTTACTGTATTATATGTTTATTTATAAAAACATTGTAATGTAACAAATACACACAAACACAATTTTTATATACTTAATTAGTTTTAGTATATTTATTTTAAATACAGAAACATTTGCTTTATTAATTTAATAGGTTTTGCGTCGCTAACGGCCAAATTGGAACCCCCTGATCTAGATTATAATTATAGAATTTTATTAATAATTTCATTCATTAATGCTATCATAGCTGTAATTATTCATTTAAAAATAGAACATAATTCGGAAACGTTTTACATCCAGTTGTTAATTAATAGTTTATATCGTCACACGCATTCTTTCCATATTTAAATATCAAAATTATACATGAATATCGAATGATTTTTATCAATAAATACCAATAAAAATTATTTTAATAACTGATGTATATGCATTATTTATTCGTCACCGTTCCAACAACATTATTATTAATTTTAATAGTAATAATATTTTTATTTATTATTATGAAATGAAAAGTTTTGTAAATAATTTCATAAAGCTTATTTTGTATTTAAAATACATATTTTCCACTGTTTCAATAAACAAATAATAATAATTTAGGTTTATTAAAACAATTCAAAAAGATATTTTAAGACTTGTATATAAATAAAAACTGGGGCAATGTTAAAAAATTATAATTAGAAGACAAACAAACTTTTGAGTCTGAAAGTCAAGGAAGAATCCGCTGTGTATGATCTTGTGTTCCTTGTGTGATAAGAAAAGGAAAAATTATAAAGACTAAAATTTGTGTTTATCTTCTAATTATTATTTTTTAAAATACATAAGAAATGTATTTTTTTTTTAATTTTCGATAAATAAAAACTTCATCCACTTATTTACTGAAAATAAAATTTAAAGATTATAATAATTATAAGCATGTAATTAGAAATGATATATTTCGTAGTTTTCGTGTACAAGTATGAATTCTTTTTTATTTCCAGAAATTAGTCGTTCTCATTATTGGCAATACTTTTCTTTAGTGAAAAAGTTCAACATTTTGAAATGCATTCGCAATTTACAAAACAAAATTTACTGGAAAGTGCCGCTGTCGATGCAATATTCTTTCTCCTTTTCACCAGTGATTTCGCTCTGTACTAAACATTACTATAAATATCAAAATTATTCAGTGGATGTAGCGCTGGAGTTCATTGTTCTTCAAGATGATGAATGAAGTTCTAAAGTTCTCATTTATTAATGAATATAATGCAAATGATTGAGAGCGAGAAAGTGCGTTTTGTTTTTTCAGAAGAAAATTTATTTTAAAACCTTTTTCAGTATTAAGATTCACGCAGTAAATCAATGGTAAAATATTAGATGTGGAATTCATCTTGTTTTCTTGCATTTCTCACAGAAATGAATTCGATTTTTGATACAAAGAACAATATAGGCCTATTATTAACTCTATGGTCAGTCATATTCGATTTTTTTAGATGGATTTTTTTCCTGTATTAAATCATTCCAGTATAGACGAGATCTAGATTTGAATTGACTATTATGGGTGCATATACGGATTCATCACGATTTGATAAGCTGACCATGCAGTGATATACAAAATCTATCGATATTTCGCAGACTTTCTATCTGATATCTTTTCGCTATTTTCTTAATGTTTATATTTCTCATATAATTGGATACATTAAAAGATTTCAGAACTTAAAATTCTTTAATGTTCGTTAAAATAATCAGCAGTGAAATTTTAAGTCTCTGATGATCTTGAAATTTTCTGTCAATATATGAATAAATAGTTTTCTAGTTAGCTAGATGGTCATATAAGATACCTGTCTAAGATCGTTGGGAATCCAGATATTTCATATTTCATACATTTCAGCATCTCAATTTTGTAATGAATCTTAAGAATCCGGGTGTAGTTTCTCATCCGTAACCTTGGTTGGTCGACGTTATTGAGGTCAAATTCGCCCATAGAGCAAAATAGAGTCGTATAATCTATAAAGAACTTTGTGCTTCTCGTTAAATCGCTTACCAAAACTTTTTTAGGTTTGACTTTCATTCATTGGAGAATAGGGGAGAGCGGGAATAGTTGTGGCAATAACTTTTTCTTGAGGCTGAAAGTACTGAATGCTGTCATTGCAACATTCTATATATCCCGCTTAATATTACATGTGAAGTTAGAGAGAATATTGAGCAACATTGAAAGTTATACTAATTAATGTGTTTTTAGGATCGAAAAGTAAAATTGATTGATAGTTTCAAGTAGGATTTGTTCAAGCATATGATGATGTAAGTTTAAATAATTTATTTATGTCTGCATAACAGACCTTCAGGCATTATTATATGGAAAGCTATGGTAGCAATATGTTATAGTTACAGAGACAGAAAAATAAGAAAACTGCAGTTAAGGATAGTTAATAGTAATATCAAGGGACAAGTTGTGACATTGTCACAACTTGTCCCTTGATATTACGTTTAACATATAATTTTCTTGTTCAGAAATGGTACTGTACATAGTTACAAGAAGATCCCAACTCTTCTATTCCGAATACCGGTATTTTGAAAAATCTTGTACTCACTCGTTTACCTTTATTGTCCGGTACTTCTTAACCATTTGTAAAACGAACGTTTTCGGCCTCAGTCGAGGTCTGCATCAGGTTAAAAGAACAATTGGATTCCAATCTTAGAACGAACGATTTAAAAAATATATATATATATTCGAACATATGCGCGTGTTACGTATCATCATCGTTTCCTTGTTCTTCGCATACGTAGCGCCACGCATAGGAAAGCGCGTTGCCATCTTTGGTGTTAATACATCTCCGTGCCTGGCCAGCTCTGTATATCTCCAGGGCTTCAAGAACTCTGATGTGGTCCGTATTAAAGGCTATTTATCAATCTGGCGTTGGATAGATTTGCGTGAATATCCGGGTCCGTGGCGTAGGTTGACAAGGCGGTGGTTTAACGAGCATGGTCTATGTCATATTTGTGCTCCTTAATTCTCTGATGGATAGAACGCTTCGTGGAGCCGATGTACACCATTTCTCGCCGAAATCTATTATCCCTTACAGGAATACTATATACCCCCGGAGCCCTAAGATCGTCCTGTTTGTCCTTTGCATTACGTAATAATTGATATATATTAGGGCAGTGGTCCCCAACTCCCGGGCCGCGGACCGGTACCGGTCCGTGGATCAAATGGTACCAGGCCGCCCAAGGAACATTAAATTACTGGTATTTCCATTTTATTTACTATGGTTTATTCTCTCGGGTTTGTGCGACTTTTAATGGACGACGGAACAACGGAATAAACTGGACATAAGAAACACACTTCGGGTGTCATTGTCTCTTATTACCCCTGATGGAACCGTCTTGTTGCAAAGAAACAAGCTCAGGGTTCTCATTGATTTAACGTTCTAGTGAGTTAAAATGTTAAATCACATTATATTCATTTTTTGGTGTAACTATATTTTATTTTTGAAGGCATGTTTAAATACAATTAAATTAAAATTATTAAATTAAATCAATCTAAAATATAAACAATCAACGTCCCCCCTCAGTGGGCCGCGGTAAAATATCAAACGTTGACCGGTCCGCGGCGATAAAAGGGTTGGGACCGCTGTATTAGGGGATCTTCGGTACGTTACACTGGTGTTCGTTTTTGTTACAATTTCTTTATATAATGCTTGAAATCGTTGGTTATATTCAACGATGGTGCTGGTCTGCTGGTCGGGTCCTGAATAGCCTTTTGAGTAATGTGTACATCACGTGCATCCCGTGTTCGAAAATAGGCTCGTGCTGGCCCTCGTATTAGCCCTTTCTTGTATCCATGTGCATTGCGATGCGTTCTATATTTTGTAGTTCAATTATCGTGTCACTCCGTTTAGAAGAGTGCGTAAATGCTCTTCTAACTAACGCCCGGAATGCTGCGACCTTACAAGCGTAAGGGTCAGCCGAGTTTGCCGGTATGAACCATGGGATGTAGCTAGGTTTATAATATATACCCCTTTCAATCACTCCACCATTGAGGTTGATGTTAATGTCCAAAAAGTGGGCAGTGGTGGTTGTCAATTGATCCAGTTTTAGGGTCAGCCCATACGGATTGTTATTTATGTGACTTAAAAAATCATTGACGTTCGGTTTCGTTTTCCACAAGATAAAGACATCGTCCACATATCTCTTATAAATAATTATATTCGATCTATACTTCGGTACGACGTTTTCTTCTAATTTACGTAATAACATCTCACATAAGTCGCCAGACAGTGGCCCTCACTACCCGTTCGATCCATTGTGAGTGTGGCCGAACCCATAATGGGCTTGCTTAAAAGAAGCCCTTTTAGTGACCACAGGGCGAAAGAGTTAAAAAAAAGCCTTACCTACATATTTTGATTTATAGCTCTTACTCAGTTTAAATTAACTTTTATTATTTTTAATTTTCATAGTTTACCATATTTTCAGTTTATTATTAGCAAATTCTTATTTTATAATTGCAGTATTAAGAAGACCTTGTTTATACATTATAACAGGAAAAGCATTCCAAATAAATTCACAAGTTGTTATATTCGTATGAGTTTTTTTTTTTAATCTGTTTACAACTTAAGTAAAAACTTTTTTCCTGTTATTGTTTTATTCTTTGGTCTTTCCAAGCTTTTTGCATCGCTTGTCCCATGGAAGTCAGAACATGCCCCGTGGTTGGGGCATAATGTCAAGATGGCAGCCTACCGCTCTGGGGGACCCGGGTTCGAATCTGCACGGGTCGATAAATTCCCAGGAATATAATCACTTGTCACAATATGCCCCGTGGTTGGGGCATATTGTAATAAGTCAGACACTACCACTAGTGTCAGACTTGAGTTAATTTGTCTGATTTAATGAGTATAATAAATATACATAGACATTGTTTATGTAGGGTAAAAAAATGTTTCATACTCTGTATTACTCATTGTTATTCCTCAATTCCTTTATATAATTTTTATATGTATTATATAAAAAGGAAGTTATATATTATATGCTGTTTTAAATATATCTATTCTTTACATCAAGTATTCCCATCTTGTGTTCCTCGGAACCCTAGGGTCCCGCCAATAAAATTTAGGCTTCACAATAAAATCCGTTGAGTCTAGTGATGTATGAATGCGGATTTCGGATATGAGGTGTAATTATTCTAGTCTCGGATTAGAGTCCTCTTATGACGTCCTATATACATGCTAGAGTTGTTATAGCTTAATATACTGTACAGTGGGTACCGATTTATCGGTAACGGAATGAACAAAAATCATGATATAATATTTGACAAGATAATGAAAAACATAAAAACGGTAAAACTTAATCTAAAATCATTAAAAAAAATAAACTTAAAAGTATCCAACATATAAATAATAATACAGTCGTTAAATATGCTTTAAAATGCCCCATTATCTGTAGTGTGTTTTAATAGCGTAGAAGCGGGCATATCAGTCAAAGAGTATGAGTTTTGCACTGCAATCGTTTTGTGATATTTTTAAGTTTTTTCATATAAAAATATAGGGTACGTAATACAGGGTACATAAGCCTAATAAAAATTATTGAAAGCATTGTAATAGTTAATACTGAATTAATAGAGAGGGAAGTACAAAATAAATAACGAAAAATTATCAGCAATTACATCACTGTATATAGAATACTTTTAAGTAAATGATACAAAAAAGTTTAAAATATTACATATAAATTTTATTTTCATTTTTTATGTAAATAAAAATTAGTAAAAATGTTTGTTAAATATATAATTTTATGTTTATTTTATTAATTTAAAAATATCCATTTAAACAATGCATTATATCAATACATATACCTATATTTAATAACGAGTCCAAGAAAGAATAAGTTATTGTTTTGAGTGTATGTTATTGTGTAAACTAGTTTCTGATGTTGATGTATTTTGGCCCTGATCCAAATTCATTAAAAACGTTGGTCTATGAAATAACTTATGTAATGAGATGTTTTATATACAATTGTAGCACAATACAGAACATAAAAAACACTCTTTTCATGTGTTCTGTAAAAACTATAAACACTTATAAAACCACACCTTCTTCGCAAAATACCAAAGTTATAAGAACAGAAATGATCGAAAGAATAAAAAGTATAAAACGAACTCGTAGACTTGTTCACTTTTCTTGGAAAATTATTTATTTATGGAGGAAAAAACGAAACAATCTGCCCCACAATAATTTTTGTAACAGTGTGTTCATGGAAGGATTGTTTTTTCGTCATGTCTTACATATCGAAAGACTATAATACTTAAAATAAATGAAAGACTATTTTACTTTTTAAAAGTACAAATCATAATTTATTATGTATTAGAATTTTTAAAAATAGACAATTGAAAAACTGAGAGCATTTCTTTTCCTGTCTTGTGCGCACATCAATGTTTTATATAAGATAATTATATTACTACTTATATCCATAATAAATCGTTTAAATATTTTCCCCTTTATTCTAATTGAATTGATAAAAATGTTAAAAATACGTTAAGATTCACTAGACAAAATTAATTGATATACCTGATTTAACAATTTTAACTAAATGTGGAATCATCATTATTTTCGCAATCGTTAAAAACCTCGAAAAGTACTTTATATAGACTTAATAATGGGAACTTCTTAATATTGTGTTAATATCTGTTTTTTAATAATTAATAAATTGGTTTAAAATTTTACTTATACGTTAAAATTGTGCATCTATCTGTATAATAATAATTGAATTTTAATTCAGATTCAAATCACTATTTAATAAGGAATGACCAGTCAAATTGTAAGATATTTTATTTGAACGAAGTTTTAAAATTATCGTCAAATTTAATTCATAAAAGCTAATACAGTGAAAACTGCTTAGGCGACCACCTGCATTCGACGGGCACCTGTCAAAACGGGCAAAAATTTCTGGAACGGAATAGTTTATCCATAGTCTTCGTATAAGTTACCTGTATTAAACGATCACCTGTGTAACGCGACCGCGGGCATCGATTTTTGGTCCAAAAAAACATACAACACCTGTAATAAGCGACCACTTTCGCGAATGTATCCGGTATAAACTATTGTAAGAACCCATCTCAACAACGTTTCCCCCTCCTAATATAATAAATTAGTCTAAACTCTTGTTCGAACCCATCTCGGGCACTTCTCCCACCCTTGAAATTATGTGCAGGTGTTAATAAATTAGTCTAGCAACAAAAGAAATTCATTTGTTTTGTTGCTAGACTAATTTATTAACACTAATTTAGACTGTTTTTCAGACATTTTCCAACAAAGAAATTCATTTGTTTGTTGGAAAATGTCCGAAAAACAAAAGAAATGTGCTGTCGTTAGAAGATCGTATTAAAGTTATCACAACAGCAATTAGCAGCGAAGTTTAACCGTGGGAAAACGAAATTGATTTTACCGTAGACCTACAGTATTTTCCTTGGGGATGTAAAATATTGTACACGATACAATTAATCGGCTGATCTCATCGTTTGATAAAATCTATTTTTATTTATTTATTTTGAAGCTCATATACAATACACGTGCGATATATAGCTTCTGTATCAACCTACTGTACCTTATTTTCGCGATATTTTAGAAAAATAATATCCAAGTAATTTTCGCAGGCAAAATATTCAAAAAAACAATAAACGCATTAATGCAAAAATCAGTTTTACTTCCTTTTTCGATTCCGCGATTGTAATGAAATCGTATAATGAGAAAAAATAATAAAATCGTTTTATTATTAATTAATAATTTTTCTTATTGTACTTAATTAATTAAGAAAATATTAAATATTAAAAAATACAGTATTTTTAAAGTTAAAATAAGATTAAACTAACGAAAACCAAAAGCAAAGTGATGGAGAGATAGGACGCGGTTTTATATTGACGTAATACACGTAACTGAGAAGCGAACGAAAAGAACCGAGTCGAATTAATTCGGAAAAAAGAAAGTGTGCATTATAATCGAGAAAATGCGAGTATTGTATTAATCTTTAAAATATTGGTATTAAATCTGTCTTATAATATCATGACGACTCCTGTAAATCGGGTTATCCGATAAGAATAAAATACAATACTAATACAGCCCTATCGTTGAAAAAATTCGCTTATTTTTTCTCGCCTCGAGTTTTGCTTAGTAGAAATGGCTAAAAAGTGCGCAAAATACGTACGGAAATACGGTATTACAGCACCACCTGTATTGGACGACCACCCGTCTAAAAGACCACTATTTGAAGGAACCGTGGGTGGTCGCCATAGACAGGTATTACTGTATTTTATAAATCTAATTCTTACATTCAAAT
Organism: Centruroides sculpturatus; assembly: GCF_000671375.1. Lineage (NCBI taxonomy): Eukaryota > Metazoa > Arthropoda > Arachnida > Scorpiones > Buthidae > Centruroides > Centruroides sculpturatus. The sequence goes on from NW_019384320.1 coordinate 744,217, forward strand.
GAAATAATGTCGGCAAGGGGCGCATAAATGGAGTCTTTTATTTTAATTAATTTATACAAGGAAATAATTTAAGTAATGATCTCTGGAAATTTCATTCTCTAGTTCATGATTTCTTATTTTTAAAAAGTTGCTCTGCTATATAATTATCGAGAAAACATTAACACGAGTAATGAAGGTTAAACATTCTGATAGTGTAGCGTTTCCTACCATCGACTGTTTGTAGCTTTAACATTTTTTGAAAGTTTTCACTATAAACCGACAAAATGGAGAAAGGAATAAATTCCTGTATTAATCATTAATTATATACTGCATTAATCATTCCTTACATTTATCAAGATTGAAACGCTAATTATTGAATCTTCCTTATTGTCTTAAAATTTGTCGCGTATTGGATTATCGATATAATTTGTTTATTTTCCGTTAGCCTTTTTTAAATTTTAAATGTTTTATTAGGCACAGGGTTCCTACGCACCTGGAAAGTCAGGGAATTTGTTTCCTTGTTGCTTTGTTGAGATTGTTTTCTGACAGTATGGCTGACCAAGTGTAGCTGTCTGTCTGCATGCAGGCAGCAAGGAGTATTGTGGTACAAATGTACAATGCAACTTATGAAGAAAGGGTGCAGAATATTTTCAGAATCCAAAACTTCATCCAAACATACACAAAATTTCCCCAAAATTATAGCACACAAAATATACAAACATATAACAATATCAATTGTTATTTTTAAATTTTTAAATTTCTGTATTAATTATGCAGTATTATAAGTTTGAGAGAAAAATGTAATATTCTTAATAATTTAATGCTGATAGAAAGTTAAATTATTTCAAAATTTTTTTATCTCTCGCAGTTTTACACTTTCAATTTGAGAGGCAGATGTTAATGAACTGATGGGAAAAATGATAAATAACATAATATTAATTTAAATGGTACTATTTATTATTTTTCTTTTTTAATAATTTTGATGGCAGAATAAAACAATTTCTGATATCTGAAACTTTTTTCCCAGTTTATTAATATTTTATAAAGTTTGGAAAATTTATTAAGGGACAAATTTAATAAATTTATACTTTTGTACATGGATTATACAGAATTTTTTAATAATAATTAACCAGTTAAGTTGGAGAAGCAATAGCATATGTGCGTAGTAAGTCAAGTAAGATGTGCTTAGTAAGATGTTTTATTATGTTAATGTGAGGGTCAGGGAAAGTCAAGGAAATTAAAACAAAAATTTGAGTAGGAATCCTGTAGGTACACGTTATTCATTTGAATTCCATTAATTTCAGTTCGGTACGTTTAATTTATTTTAAAAAGAACTAATGCCATTTAATTGTGATCTAGGTTGATTAAAATGGCTGTTTGAATCAGATAATTAAAAATATGAAAAATTTGTACGAAAGAAGCTTTATAAGAGACTTTATTATTATTAAGAAAAATATCGAATAATATATCATACTTCTTAAAATTCTGTTTAATTTTGAAAGATATTTAAAGATGCGATAAAATATTTTTAAGGTAGCCTATATATATGAAGTAAAAAGTAAATTATAATGTTTTGATTTTCGTTAGAATTAAATTTGGATTAAAGAGCAGAAAATAAATGTTACGAAAACTTGAAAAATTATATATAATCAAGTGTATAGCCTTAAAACTATTTATCTTTTATTCTTTATTTGCTAGTGTGAGTTTGTTATATCGTATAAGTAAAATTAATTTTTCTGACACCTTTTCGTATATTATTTTCATGTATAATTTTTTATCGTTTTCGGAGTTTATTGATATAAATGAAGTTTGCTTTTGATCAGAATCTTTGAACGTCGTGAGGATTTATTCAATCACAATTGGGGAATCAAATCATCTCCGAAAGTCATAGAAATATATGAATAAAATAAGAAAACCGACTTTTTTAAAATTAATTTTGAAAAATAAACTATAATTTATCAGTTTATAAGCCTATCGTTTTTTTTCCTTTTACGATACAGAAGGTCGAGCAACCCTGCTGACCCTTTTACCTGGTTCATCTCTAGCTAAACTAGTCGAGTATGCTGAAATAAATTAATTTAAATTATTAGAAAGAATCTTCTTACAGGGTAATATATTTACATCAAAGTTTATCGTAGCGTAATTGAAGTGTTTCACTTTCACTTTGTTCTGGAATGTGAAACATTATTAAAGATATTTTTATATTGCATTTTATGAATTTTTGGAATGCATTTCTCTTAAATTGAAAAAAAGATCATTATTATAATTATTACTATAATAAATCTAAAGTAATTATGTAAATAAATTTAAAACAAAATCGATTTTAATGCTTCTACAGATTATTTTTAAGAGTTTATAATTAAACTTTATGAAAGTATGAAAGATGAATTTTAATATAAATATTGTTACTATAATATAAAACTTTTATTTTTAAAATTGTTAATTTATAATTCACACGATTACAGTTAAACTAATTATGTCATAAGTTCGTCTAATTTTGAAGGTAAATTCCTTTTCATTCACGGGGATTTTACTCCATCATGAAATATGGAGTAGTCGGGATTCCCAAACATTTAACTTTCAAATATTTAAAAGATGACAAAGTAAGTTCTAATATTTTAAATTTTAAACTCATCCCGGAAATTATTGAAAATTATAAAAATTACAAATTTTATATTGTAGTTTTAAACGAATACTGTGTATACGTTAGATGCTACGATGGTAAATATAACAAGACAGTTCTACTCTTATATTTGTGTCCATTCAGTTTTAAACTATGGACATTGATTATAGTTGACCATGTTCAGTTTTATTCGTATATAAGGCAACGCAACCCATGGGCGATCTGCCGAGGGGGAATGCCGTCCGGGAAGTCTTTTATGGAAAACTGACCTCTATTTAGGTGTTACTAACGTGAAGAAAACCCGGAAAACGTGGCCAGCTCGTTGGCAAGGCGTGAACCCACGACCAGTGTTAAGTGATTTTATCCACTCGGCCACTGATATACTCGGTTAACCCTGTGGAATTAATGACACAAATGATGTAGTTGAAGCTAGATCTAAATTTCTCTGAATCATAGTTCACACTTGAGTTAAACTAGTGAACAATCAATTTTTATGCATTAAAATTGGTTTTGCTACGAAATCCTAACTAATCTTAAATTTTCGTACCATACAAAGTAATGAAATATTAACACTTAAACGACTATTTGAGAATATTTTATTCATTCCAATCAGAACTAACTCTTCTGGAAAAAGGCAAGGTATAACTTAATGTTACAAAACACGTCTAACAAGAATTAATTAGTTTAAGAATTTAATTATGTTTTAAGAATATATTAAAGGACTTAGCAAAGGCTGTAGAATCGTTTAAAGATTCTGAATGATTCTTCTATCTGAAACTTTTCAAATGTTGATAATTGTGCAATAAATTCAGTAAAGTATTAACGCACTATCACAATATAAATATTTCTGTTTAGATCATAAAAATAACTTGTAATTCTTTCAATTAAATTTCATATTTAATTTTAGTCGCATTATACGTTTTTTAATGGAAAATAAATATTAAATGTGATAATAGCTGATAAAACTCTATTAGATAAGGCAGATGAATACCGTGAATTAAAAAAACTTGATTCAGATAACTTGATTACTTTTTCTTCAAGAAGTAAATATTCATAGGACTATAAAATTACTTTTTTTTGTAAAAGTTAATCTGAGCATCAATTTCGCTAAATATTTATATGAATAATAATATTTTATTCAGTTTAACTTCTATTACGTTGACCCACTTATGTCTGTTTGTTAAATTAATTATTTAGTAATTCTCTATTATGTCCAATATTCCATAGATTCTGAGTTAGTATACGGGTTTATCTAAATGTTTAATGACATTAAAGTATTGAAAGTGTGATAACTTTTACCTTAAGTACTGCAAGTAATGCGTAAGAAGGGATCTTAAGCCAAAAATTCGTCGATAAATCATTTGAAGTTTATTCACGTTAGATTATTCCACCAACCTCTACGATGAAGACACACAAAACAATATACTTGAATTATATAAACGAATAATCATTTTTCTTTAATAAAGATATGTTAGAATTTAGAATTATGACGTTATCGAAGTAATAAATGTTGCTTTTGACTAAAGTCTTAGACTTTATATATTTGAAATGTTTACAAAAAGTTGTATTTCAAGATAAAACCAAACCTAAATAATTCATCCTTTCTACAATTTCCAGCAATTTCTATTCAAGAAAATTTTTATCTGATTTTTTTCCTATCTATTTCACTGAGAGAAACTTATTTTGTTTTATCATAAATAATAGAAAAACAATTATTCTGAGAAAACGACAAATATGAAGCTAATTTTCTTTCTAAGTAAATCAGATTTCTAGCAAAAACTGCAACGTCATTCGCAAATTACAATAGATAATGACTAATTCCTTTCCAAAAACGCATCCGTCGTCACTATCTTTGATAAACGTTTGAGAATATTTTAAAATGCTAAATTAAGTATTATATGGATGTTACTTAAATGTCCTCTTATACGAATGACATGTTTTTCTTATAATTAAAACTTAACATTGAAATAATTAATGTATTTTCTTATGACTTTAAAAATAAATGAAGAGAAAAATGAGATTAGAAGTGAGATAATTAGGATCAGTTTTCTCGAATCTCAGGCAGATCACTTTACATGTATGCGGTCAAATCCACACGCTGTCCTTGTACCTGACGGACACGGACAGGTGAACTTTGTACTTGCCGCCACAAAAGAGCTTAGCCATCCTTGTACAGTACCTGCGGCCATGGGGGAGAAGATCCTTGCACTTGCTGACACGGAGAGTCGAACTTGTGTTTTGTTCGTTTTTCGCGCCAATTTTCCGTTTGGCGCACGCAATGCCGTTTTTATTTTTGACCCTCAGGCATTAGAGAGCACGGACATTGTCACCTTAAATACAGTGATTCCCAAACTTATTCGATCCAACGCCCCCTTTGTTCCATAAAGTTATACTCAGTGCCCCTAACCCATTTTCTCTTGTGTGAGAAAGGATTTGAAATATTCTTAGGAAAACTTTTCTATGAATATCACACTTTGTGCCCTTACCGTACAGTACATTGTTCTCAACATCTGGAAATCATTAAACGCAATGTTTCCTCTTATCAGTTTAACAGAGGAAAAGTAACGGCTTTCAGTTAGCTAGGCTAACAATTTAGCCTTTGGTCACTGTTCAATACTCTGCCTCCACCGCCCCCTAGATTTACTCATCGCCCACAAGGGGGCGTTATTGCCCACTTTGAGAAACGCTGCCTTAAACATCGAAAACGAAGTCGTGACCCTCTACATTTTTGAATTCCTCATCGCAATTAATGGAAAATGGCAAAGTTTAATCAAAATCGATCGAACAGATTTTGAGAACGAACAATTCTTTAAGCCACAAAGAAGAGCCACAGTACAGTTACATATACGTAGTAGTACAAAGCAGTGATATAAACAGTTCTCTATGCAACTCTTCGGAAAAAGTGAATTACAGTATTTTGTTACCCAGTGGTTGAGATTCCAGCATTACGTAACGTTTTTGTGAACACCCCACCCCTTGTAACACAGTAACGCTTACCCACTCATATCTGTGTTACATAATTTATGGACAGCCTCTTTTTTATAAAGCAAAGAATAATTTAAAATTAATTGGCTCTGCGCGAAACTGACATTTGGGATAAAAGATTTGTATAATGTAAGTTTAATATAAGTTTAATTTAAAAATTACTTTAATAAAGTAAATCTTAAAAACAAAATAGAACTGCACCGTAACGAAATCTGTTTTCCGCCATAATAGGAATCTTTTCGTCTCAAACGACTATAAACACAAAAGTAATTAGAAAAGTATTTAATAATTATATAACTATTTTCAAAATATATGCAAATTGCGACAAAACTTTAAAATAAAAATGTGTTGTAAGTACTCAAAATCTTCGAATCCAGAGACAAATAATAGCGAAATTTCTGGTTTGGTGGAGTGCGAAGTTGGATTTGTATGATTGGCAAGCGCCAAATCCGACAGAGGGCGCTGTTTTTGAGCCAAGATGGCTGCCGAAACAGGTAAGGAGCCGACCACGTGTTTGTTCAGTGCCTGAGCCGATTCAGTTTCTATCGGTGGCGACTACTGCGAGAACCAAATGAAGAACAAATCATTGAATTTATGTCAAATTCTAGACTATATCGGCGACAGGAAACGTTGTCTTGTAGAATGTGAAGCCGTTTTGGATATATGTGAGGTACACACACACACACACACATTATGTTGTGTGTGTGCTACACAACCAAACTTGACTGGCCTATGTTGTATAAGTGCTGATTGACTCAGTAGGTCAGCCTTCAGATTGGCACTAATTTTAACTATTATAATAAATAAAACTTTGTTTTTATGTTGGAACATGGTGTATACTGCTTAAAATATTTAAATACTTCTCACCTGTTAACGTGTAATAAACGTGCTATCACACGTTTACAAAAACCAGACAGCTCCGCTTTGCACGTGCATTCTCCCTGTAATTGAGATGTATTAAAATGCCAATATCTGAGATTGCAACACTAAAGCAACAGCATGAACTTCGGTGTTGTTGTTAAGAGTTTAATCCACAAAATACGATGTGTCCACATCCAAAACGGCTTCACCTTCTACAAGACAACGTTTCCTGTCGCTGATATAGTCTAGAATTCGACATAAATTCAATGATTTGTTCTTCATTTGGTCCTCGCAATAGTCGTCACTGATAGAAACTGAATCGGCTCAAACACGTGGTCGCCTCCTTACCTGTTTCGGCAGCCATCTTGGCTCAAAACAGCGCCCTCTGTCGGATTTGGCGCTTGCCAATTGGCAGAATATAGATCACGTGCCATAGGTGAAACTTTGAAACTGATTCTGATTTTTCGCGTTTATTCTGTTAGCTCTGACCATTTATACTCGTATATATAGGCCTATATATATAATCAGATATAATTATACATCGAACTCCCGATTATCCGTGCTAATTAGTGTACGCGTGTGTACGGATAATCTAAAACTAGTCCTGTAAACTATAAAAAAAAAACTATTCGAAACTTTTAAATGAATTACAGTATATAAACAGTTCAATTCTGTTATAACCTCATGTAAGTATAAGTTCGAAGTTTCGTAAACTGAAATGAATATTTAATTAGTAAACATAAAATATATATTTCTTCTATTTTCATAATATCGTGTAGTAATTTAAATTTTACATTTCTATCTAGCCTATAATTTTTACATTTTTTCCAAATTTCTGTATTTTAATTTTAGGGCTAGTAGGCTATTTTTTTCCGACTCTTTATAGCGTATGTGTGATTTTTTCCCCCACTTGTATTCTCTCAATATTAAAAAATTTTTTTTTGTAAACTGAGGTAAACTTTTGTGGACGTTTTAGACCGTTTCTTGGAAAGTCAGCTGAGCTTACAAGCTTACTGCTTTGTACACTGATGTGTATACGATTTCCCATTCGTTACTCTGTCCATGGACAAAAGATGGACAAAATAATTCGACGATGCACGGATAATCGGGAGTTTAGTGTATTATTTAAATCATTATTTTTATTTATTTATGTACAGGTCTTACAAATTAATTACAAATATTGTAATATTTAAATTTTTTTGGGTTTTTGTGAAATTATTATATTAAACCAACCAGTATTGTCGCTTCTCAAAATTTTCTGCTCTAGGTCCACATCAACTGTGCCTATTTAGAAATCTGATGACAGTTAATGCAAATTTCGTTCAAAATGTTTTATTCTTAAGTAATTTGACTACCGTATTTTTAGATTATGTATAGATGTGTATATAACAATTCTTTAAGTACGAACTTTAATCAAAATTTAACTCGAACTATTAATTGTATGTCATACACTTACGTAGGGACGGTATGGCGTAGAGATTTTGATCAAACTCGGTGAGGATATAGTGCATCCACAACGACTGACATGTATGAAAGACGGTTTAATTTATATTATTCAATTTATTTGCTGTTCGGGAGCACAACTTTGTAGATAATTATTGTTTTACATGCTTCTATGGCAATTAGCATTTCTATAGTGTGCGATTGAATGAATGCAGCATTTTTGCCGATGAAAATAAACCTCGCATGGTTGAAATATGGTGATATAATTTTCAAATACACAATTTTATTGCCAGAGTACGTTTGTATAATACACGAATATACAAAAAATGTTTTGTTTTCAAATAATTATTGTTAGGTAGCATTTCTTAATTGCTTTTGACGTTGACATTTCACTCGAAACAGGTCGATTTTATTGTTGTATTATCCTGTTTATTGTACATTTGTAGTTTTCTAAAAAATATATCAGCTTTTATCTACGACAATAAATTTAAAAATACCAAGAATAAAATGAAAATTATAGTGTTATAAAAGAAGAAAAATATCACGTTGATACCGACGAGATTCGAAACATTAAACATCTGATTGCAAAACTAACTCGCCCCTTCGGGAGCGACCGACAATTATAGAAATTTTAAAGTTTTTGTCTTTCAATTTACTCGTTTAATTTAGAGTAGTGCGCCTAATACAGTTTTTTTTTTAAATTCGTATTAATTTACGTTTTCTCGTAAAATTTGAACAAAATGGACTTTGACATTAAAAATAAAGGTAGTAAAACCAATTAATTATTATAGTATCTAACAATTAATGAAATGCTATCTTAAAGAACTTGATTTATGCAGGAATTTTTATTCGGGAGAGTGCGCATAAACAAGAATTCGCTTATGAATATAGTAACTTATGAATATAGTAGTGTACATTGAATTAGTTTAAAAGTTAGTGCAAAAACAAATATAAATAAATAAAAATGATATCATTTAAATTTCATTTTAATGATAAATTTTGATTGTCATTACGAAAAAGTTTAATTTCCGGTTGTTTGCTTCAAATTTATTGATATTAATATATTCCAGATACTTAACAATTTTTTACTTCTTTAACAAATTACAGCATTTATTAATGAAATAATAAATGTTTTTTTTCTTTCTTTCTTTCTTTCAAGTCATATGGCTTTTAAATTTCAATAGTTCAGCGATTATAATTAATAATTTGAATTAATGAAAAGTTTGTTCGCAGAACTGATCTTTAATAAATTATTGTTTACAATTTTTAAAAATGACGTCAAATTAAAAACAGTTAAGTAGATTAGTAAACATTTTCTTTAATTTAAGCGTTTTAAATCATTTTATTCGTTTCTTTTTTTATGTTGTGTGCCTACAATTTTTATACGAGTACAGTACTTAAGGTACGGATACTCAGATAATAACTGTATTCAAAATCCACACTATTGTAGATATACGTGGGTACCCGTTTTTTGTGTTCTGAATATCCGAGTATAAAAAACCTCAGCACTACTAATTGAAAGTTTATACTGTATTTTAAGCTTATTATTGTTAGCTATTTACATTATACAACATGCATGTAAGTGAATAAATAAACTTCGTTTATATGTTTCTCAAGGAAACTGAGAAAAATATTTCTGAAGTAAGAAAAATATACAAGTGAAACTACTTTTGAGTTGCTTTCAGACGAATATGTTCGTCACAAAAGTAAGTAACGGCACAAATAAAAACTACAGCTGATTTTGCGTGTGTTAATTCACAATAGAAAAGTTTCAATTTATTATATTGTATGTACTGTACTATGCGGTATATATAAGTATACAGTGTATAAATACATTTGAACAACATATAAAAGGAAAAGTAAAACAGTATGAAATCAAGTTATGTACTTTTAAAAAATTGACTAATATTTGTTTTTTTTCCTTGGTTTTCTTTTATTCGTTAGAATTGTCACATACTGGTACAGTATGTAATATTAGTTATCTCCTTCCGCGAAAACTCCAGTTATGTGGAAGTATGAAAAGTCGTTTTAAATGTTAGCTTACACTAACAGCGAATAGTAAAAACGAATTGAGAAACCGAAAAGAATTTTTATTCGCTTAGCGAAATGGTTCGCAGTACAAAACATGGAAAAAGAACATTCTCAGGCGGAGCTATTTGCCAAATGGAAAAATTCGTTGGAAACATTGTTACATGTTACGTATTATTCGCTCTGCCTTTTTGCAATTGCTGGCGATTCGTTTTCTGATGGACTAACCTTAAGTGAATAAATTATTCGCTTTTTTACTTTCTTAAATAAACGCTTAAAATTTTTCCGTTTTCAAGTGAATAACGCTTAAGTGAGAAAAGTACTGTAACGTACTGAAAATATGATGTATTCGAAATCACATATAATATATAACTGAAGTATTTTGTAATAGAGAGAGTACGATGCAGAAAAGTTTTTACATATAATTGCGTAAAACCTACAAATGAAAAAAACGTATAAACGAGGTTCGGCTGTAAATGCAATATTGGATCAATTCCAGAACGACTAACAATAAAGTTTCGACTGGTTCGTATAGAGTCAAAGGACAAAAATTGCACGATAATCGCTTAGTGTGAGCTTAACGTTTTAATTAAAAATAAATCGCTTTTAGCGGTTATCATCAGGATAATTATCCATTCTTAATTTAAAGCATAGACTTATTATTAGTATTTTCTGAAACAATCATACTAAATTATATTTTGGTAGGAGGTATTGATGCCAATAAGAAATATTTAAGCATTTTATAAAAGATCCCTGATGTTCTGGAAAGATGGTTATCAGACACTGCACAGGGATTATCAATAAGTGTATATATTCTTTTCCAAATAAATATGTCTCCGATCAATACTTGTTTGCAATAGTACTGTATCTATATAAATAGAAAATATGTTATAAGCAAAGATTTTTGCATCTTACATTTTTCCTTAATTTAGTCGTTTTTCTAATATGCATTTAATTGTCTATAAAGTATGTAATATGTGAATAATTACAGAAACACGAATTGCTAATATTCTAGACGTGGTTCGTATGTGTTAAGGACATGTATTACAGGATCTTAGGAAGCGGAATTTTGCACAAACCAAATTTTTCTCATTTGCTACTTTATTTTCATCATTTGATATGACTCTTCTGTAATCGATTGACCTTCACCTTTCCAGAACATTGGACATCTCTTATTACATTGTTTAATAATTCTTATTAGCATCAATATTATAAACCAAAATAGTATTATAAAGTTTAATTAATTTTATAATATATATAATTATTTGTGACAAATTTAAAATATACAATTATTATTGATAACAACAAAATTTCGTTTTCTCCCCTATTTGGTTTTTAAAGCGAAAAAATTTATTTAATTTTCAGTTTATAAATAGTTTATAATATGGTTTATAATATGGCTTCCTAGAAAAACACGGAGAAGGAAATTAAGTAAATGAAAGTCATACATGTATTATTCTTGGAGTCAGGGATCTCTCTCATTTCAGAGAATAGTGGAGACTCAATTATATTTAGAATGTCTTAATTCTTTTTTGTAAACCCGTTATGATAAATATTACAATTTAATAAAAAGAAAGTAAAGAATTGGGAATAAAATTATTTATTTGCTAATATATAACTTTAAAAAATATGCACAATTTTCTTCATATGCATATAGTATAATTTTTGTTTCTTATTCCTGTATTTTACAGATACTGTATATATATACAAATTGTAGGTTTGTCCGAAATTTAGCATTGTTCAGTATAAACTAATGTATTTATTCCTTGAAATATTTCAAGCGAGTTTATCGATAAATATTTATGCCATCCTTCGATAATCGGACATTAAAGTTAGATTATTAATTTAAAATAAATACATATGCTAACTTGAATCATTAATTTATAAATTCCACATTTTCTTTTGTTCTTTCAACGTCTTTGTCTACCGTAGTTGGATTCAAAAATAAATCATAAATCTACAGTATGAAAAGAATCAACTTGGGTATTGACCAATGAGCCATTGATCGTTTAGATCTGGCAAGTTACTTTCGATTTCTTCCTCATTTGTTAAACAGTGTTATGGAAGCTTTAAATTCTAGTATTGGAATACGAGGAAGTTAGCTATTGTAGATATTAAATGCACGATTTCTTTAACGTATGCTATAAAAAATTAACACAATTAACGGAAAAGTCGTTCTGCCATCTAGTGAGAGAAAATAAATTAAAATTGACATATTGCCTGACATATCAAGTGAAATGTGCTGATTAGTTTAACTGAAGCGACATGACGCGTGACGTTACTCTCAAGTCTATTCTTTCCATAAACAGAATGTAGGAATAGCTATTTTGGCGAATTTGATATTTCTACTTTTCAGTGAAAAATAGGAAAGAAAATATCAATACAAGATAAACATTTCGATAGTGAAGAGAAAAATTCTAAATTTGTCTAATATGAATAATGCAATATATTATGTAATATGCAGTATTTATCGTTAAATATTCGGGTACACGATGGTCAACTGAGCGATTCACAATGGGCAAGTGTGTGACGGTTGGGTGAAAGCTACCTAAATATTTTTGTACGCTTAGTGAGCACACGATTTGGCGGATTTCTTTCTTTTTTTTTAAATATCGGTAAAATATATAAATATAAATAAATCACAAGTCATTCAAATGTATGGATTTTTATACATGGATTACGAAACCTTCAAACGAAAGGCGTTACGATGAAGCTGGCCAAAGGATTTTGAGAAAAATTTTAAATCACAATAGAGAAAATATAATATTTGTATTATATATTATATAATATAAATAGAATATTTGTGTGGTATTGCATATAACTTAATATGAATTAATAAATTTTAAATAAAAATTTTGTTTTGAATTTTTTAAATTTATTTGTTTTAATTTATGTAAGCTGCGTAAATGTTTGTTAATTACAAATATTAGTATATGAACTTAAAAAAATCTGTCTTTTTTCTTAATTTTTAATATTGTGTAATTATACCTTTTCATTTTAAATCATTTTCGAACCACTTTTTAAAACTATGTCTTTCTTAAATGATTCTACAAATTTTGATGTATAATATTGATATAGACGAAATATTTATTAACTAGCTGACTCATTTTTTGCATGGGAAATTTTAATATAATTTCTATACAATTTTGTAATTCTGCACAATAAAAATAAACTTAATTATAAGAGATTTACCAAATTTTATGTTTAGATCGATCTTTTAACTCCTTTCTGAAAAAGAAAGAAATTAAATTTACCCAGTAGTAAACGAATAGAAAAGAATAGTGATTTTAAGAAAAAATATTTTAAAAAATGTTGTCTTATTTTGTCGTTCACTTGGCGATAGCCCAGTTGACCGTGTCTCAAATATTCTCATTGCTGTTTTGTATCCTATCTGTTGATGTGTGGATTTTCTGTACAGTAGTCGCTTGAAATACATCTAATTCTCGATTAACGTAGTAGATTCGTTCTAAGAATGATGTGTAAATTGCAATTATGTAAATTAATACTACAGCCTGTTTTCTGCGTGTCGGAAACTTGCAATAAAAAACTAAAAGAAATTTGGTTACCTAAAATGTAAAATGCCCACTTTTGGGAGACAATCAAATGTTGGTGCCTTTTGCAATGATATCAGAACTCCCTGGATGGATGATACTGTAGTATGATCATTAGCAAATTATTCGCCGGTCATGTAATATCTCAAAAACTTATTTCTTGTTTTTTATACATTTTTTAGAAAGTTAAGTATTAATAAAAATCAAAAATCTTTCTAGTATACTTTACTTTTTCTCAAATACTATATGTATAATGTCATGTTGATTTATCGATTTTCACTGTCCTTGCTTACTATTGGCTAGCGGTTTCCGTTTCTGTACACAATAGCTAGGTCGCGGCCGAAGTTTTAAATGCGAAAACGTGTACGTCGGACGTTCAGCGCCGCTTTCCTGTAAGCCTAGAAGTTTGACAATGGTGTTTGGATAGTCAGTGGAATCATGCTCTACATTCCAAACACTATTGTCAAACTTCTAGGCTTACAGGAAAGCGGCACTGAACGTCCGACGTACACGTTTTCGCGTTTAAAACTTCGGCCTCAACCTCGCTAATATAAAAGCTAACATTTTTTAAACTCGATTTTTTGTTACCGAAATGGAAATTTTTTTTACAAGTTTGGATCGCCGCTTTCACAAAACTCGAAAACAATTAAATTTACTATTATCTACTATTATTACTATATATATATTGCTATTATTTACTATGCAAATTGAGGATTAGATATATAAATTCATTATTTCGGATTCAGTTACAAGAACCATTTATTAGAAAATGTTTATGGATGTTTTTAAATTAATAATTATTTAATTAAAACAGCTCATTTGTAAATTCAGCCCATAGACGATATTGGCGGAAGTTGCGCAATGGCAACTTTACCGAATAGGATCTTGAAGTAGGATCAAAAATACTTCTAGTAAAATTTTAGCTTACTTGCGTGATTAAGCATAGTTAGTTGCTGTGGTGTTGTGGATTCTTTCCAATACTGTAAAAGTACAGTAACATTCTTAAAAAATAACTGATATTCTCATGTGATAGCTTTCAACTTGTGAAATGCATGTTTTATTTATATTAAAATACTGACTTCGCCAACGAAGCACAAAGAATGTCCAGCAAGAATTTTGCAATTCTTTACACACGTGAATCAACATGATCTCTCTTTCACTGTAGTTATTTATATAATTTCAAGTATATTATAACTTAACACAGTTATAGTTGTGAAGAAATTTATTACTTCAAGCAATCTAATTTTCTCTCTCTCTCTCTCTTTTTTTTTTTTTTTTTTTTACTTTTCCGGCTGTTATATATAACAGGGAAAGAATGGCGATAGATAAAAAAAATTTATATTTTTGGACTCGGGGCCTTAAAACATGGAGAAATTTTTCCCTGTATGTATGGATGTTAGTGTGTGCGGGTGCACTGTTTACCCCATTTGAAGCTTCGTAACTCCCATGTCTTTGTCGAAAATTTCTGAAATTTTTCAGGGAGGATTGTGTATTAGGTGGATTGATGTTATGAAATTATATGATTAAAAGTCAAGGGGATGGAGAGATACAGGGCGGTCATATCTCGAGTTGGGTCGGACTTAATAAAGATTTTATTTGTGATTAGCATTTATAATCTTTTTTAAGAAACGAATCACTACCTTCAAAATTAAGCTATTTTATAATATTGTAATTAAAAATATAAAAAGTTTTTAATAAAATATTATAATACGTATAATTTTAAATCTTGGGAAATTTACACAACGCATTGTTAGATTTTTTAATGCTAACTTTATTATTGCATTATTTTCACTATCGTAATCGTCATGAATAAGTGCCTTATCTCGACATTACCAGCAATTCTTACTTTCCTCATAATTTATGATGAAATGTTTCAACATTTACAACAAATAAATCATTCCACTGATTGAAACTCTTGTATTGTTTTATTTTATAAAATATTTTATTATAAAACTCCTTTAGCTATCCAGGTTTTTAATTTTACCACAGAAGAAAACATGACACACACATTGACATTCTTAGAAAATCCATATCATAAATATTTATATTTAAAAAAACCGCAATAAATAATTAGATTTCAATTTACACCAATTTCCTTTGTTTATTTTGAATTGAATTATAGGAATACTGTTAGTAATTTTAAATGCAATTATTGTTTGTTTAAAACAATGGTTCTGAACCTTTCTGAGGCGGCAGAACATCATTCATATACTGTACTTTCTATTAAATGGAGCATTAGCATTAATATATTCAAAAATTGATAAGCAATTTCATGTTTACTATTCTTAAGAAACAATGAAGCAATAAACTAATAAACTTTAATATAGTGAATAAAATAAAAACATGGAATTATCTACGAACATAGCAATGGAAGGAAATTTAAATAAAAACTTATAAAATCTTTTCTTTCGTGGAACACTCGAGGTAGGTTTGTGACCACTGGTTTAAACCTACCACGAGCAAACATAAGATATTATCTTCAAATAGTGTTACCACCCGTCTGGTTTTCACCCGGACAGTCCGGGAACCGACTCACTGTCCGGGTGAACTATTAATTTTGTCCGGGAATATCGTGAGCAACCTGTCTACCTTTATTTTATTTTATTTTATTTATTTATTTCCTTCTACAATTCGTATTCGTACACGTCTCCAATATGCAATAGAGCTAAGCAGTGGCATGCTGTCATTGGAAACCGCCGCTTCCCTTGTATTTTTGAAATAATAAATACATATTAATTTTAATTATATGAAAATAATCGCACAATATTTTATTATAACCGCATTATGTATCTTATTACAAATTTCTATACTACACGTGAAAAAAAAGATAAGATTGCTATTGTATATTCTAATATTAGTGGCGGAGTGGAAGCACTGTATTGTCAGCATCCAAAAAGCCAGATTCGCGCACGCGCTTTACGGAGCACCAATCTCACCCGGTTTAGCCAATGGAAGCCCAGGACCTCGGGTGGATGCTACACATATACCGCATACAATTTATCCAGGACCGGTTCCGGGCTGTTAGCCGCCTGCCCGCTATGTATTTGGCTGCCCTCGCCCGATTACGCGAATCATGAGTAGATTTATAACTTAACCCAACCGATAAGAATTTACTGGTATGTTTTTATGATAGTTCTGTATAGTTGACAGGAGTTTAAACAATCCATTAAAATATTTGATATTTTTATTTCGCTCTCCGATCTTATATTACTCACAGATTTCAATGTTAAACCAGTGATATTACGATTTCGTATATCCCATCTTTAAGGGGATGTAGAAAAAAACGTGTACAATTCTTGTACAATGTTAAAAAATTAACTGTTGCTTTTACAGCATCATTTACAACTAAATTTAATGAATGAGGGAGATGCACGCGGCACAGAAAAAGCTTTAGAATTTATTTTCCTTAAATTTACGATTTATGTATCCGTTTGTCATAAAAATTTGTCTTTCCACTTTTTTCCCGAGACTACAAATATTCGAGTACAAAGTAACTGGTTTCGACTTATTTCTACTTAAGAAGTAGTTAAATAATTAAGCAATTAGGGAATTGGGGACATAAATAAAACCCTAACGAAAGATCCGAAATTTTACTTAAACAGAAGCTTAACCAAACCAATCTCTAGCCGAGTACAGTGGGGACTGATTTCTTCGTAATATTAGATGTAATAAAGAAGAAGAAATTTTTCCAGTTCAACAAGAGTGACCGAAAAGTTGTAAATTTTGGAAATTTCCGTGGATCCTGGTCCTAAAATGAATTAGTTAGAAAACAAATGATGGATAATGTATTAAGTTTAACATATTTAGATTTTTACAGCTATGGTGAGAAACATTTAAAATCAACAACCCTGTCGCGTCCTTTTGAGGTACAGTATACTAGTGATGAGACAAAAGAGGCATTTGACATTGACTGGTTTCGGTACCCTGGGGATTTGGCAGTCCCTGTGTATGCACGCACTGCAACCTTCTCTAATTCCATCCATTTGCCACTCGTAGGGAGCTATTTGAATAAGTGGATTGTTTTAAGATTTAAAAAGTAAAGAAGATTTTATGTTATTTTTATATGCCTATGTTTTTTTACAAAGCTATATTTAATTATAATTTTCTTTAAGAATATGAATATGAAACTTGAAGAATATTTTGTACCAGGTATGTACTATACAGTACATCCCCCGCACATTTTATTTCACCAAGTAAGTTTTTATTATTTTATTTATAATTTTAGCCCTGATATCGTGGCTAGCGATTCGGAATGTAATTGTGATACTGTAGTCTCGAAAACTCTGTACTTAGTCCGGCAGTCCGGATAACTCGGCCACACCCTGGCAGGGCAAAAAAATCCTTAGTTAATTAATTTTCATTATAGACAGCTTTATGTCTCATAAAGTATTTTTCTGAGGTCTTTCTTATCAGGTAAATTACTGTACACAGTGTATTCATTAATTTTCATTTTCATGTAGTAAAGGCTCTATGCCTTCATAAAGGATGTACAGTACTTTTCCTTTGTTTAAGGGTATTTGGGCAGTTTATTCTCTGTTGTATTCTCAAGTAAACAATACATACAAGTACAGTACAGTATTTTCTGAGGAAACACTCATACTTATTTTTTTTAACCCCATTCCTGATAACCCGGCATTTTCACAAACTCGGCCACCCTTCAGTTTACATTAGGCTGAGGTTTTGAGACTCTACTGTATCAAAAATACATTTAGAGAAGTCTACGGTTTTTACTGGCTTATCAAACAAACGATACAAATGGACCCTTGACCATCACTGATGCGCAATTAACTGATTGCCTCTGGAAGTCAGCTTCTTACAGAAACACAGCTTCTCTACTATTAAATGTCACAGCATGCCACTGGAGCTAAGTCATCCGTACTTGTTTTTTCTTAATTTAGTTAGTTACGTTACTCCTACCCAAGTCTCCCTAGTCCCTAACTGTAACTGATTTAGAACTGGCATGCACTGCACATTATTCTCCGCATTGCAAAATGACATTGTGCATGCTTCAGGAATTCCTGTTCAAACAAACCTCATCTGCCGTCCAGGTCAGCAATTTTGAAAAGGTGGCAACACTATCTTCAAAACATCTGATTAAACTATCATTAAAAATTGCTGATTTACAATATAATAATTAATTTTAATATGTTAAAAATTTTATTGGTTATGTTTTTTGAAATTTGTGGAGTGGGGATGTGGGAACTCCACTATATACATCACTATTGCATTTATATACACACATTATAATTAAATTCTATATTTGGTTATGTTTGTCAGCTTTTGGGATGGAGAGACAACGGAGCCAAACCAATAAAACATCATTAAACAGCATTCTAACTTTCACAAAAATGCATTTTCCTGAGAATTAGAATGCTGAAACTTTGAGGACATACTTCTCTTAATTAGAAGTGGATGAAATTTGAGTTGTAACTCTTACTGTAGCAATGCTTTTGAACTCAAGAAAAAGAAACCTTTTTCTTGAATTCAAATGTTTTGTTCTCTATAAATGATACTGCGTGAAGAGGACAGTTAGGCCTATATATTGTTGAAAATACTTTCAAAATAAATTATTTTTACGTAACACTGACAGACAGTGGTATATGTTCATTTTCTATTAATATTTGGCGTGTATAGTTATTTAAAACTTTATTACAGTTCATTGAAATTTTTAACCCTATCATCGGGATGGTGATGACTTTTTAAGTCTTATCATCACTGCAGACAAGACATTGATGTTGCAAGACAGTCCGAGGAGTGGAGGCACACATCATTGCCAAGAAAGACAAGCCAAATCAATGCTGACCACTTGAAAGATCATTTGCAAGTGTTTTCAGACTGATGAGTGTTGCATGTGGATTTTATGCTGCCATCTGTAAAAATCAATGCCAATACCTATTGTGAAACACTAGGAAATTATGTTGTGCAACACAGAATAAGCAACGTGATATGTTTAGCCAGGATATTATTTTCATTTGTGATGATGCCTGGCTCCACACTGCAAATGTAATACAACAACTCCTGACATCTTTTGGCTGGGAATAATTTCCTTATCCCCTATAGCTCAGACTTTGCCCCTAGTAGCTTTCATCTCTTTTTGCATTTAAAATCTTTTTCTGGGGGCTGGCAATACAAAAGTGTCAACAAAGTCAAAGACACTGTTACCATGTAATTTGCTTCTCAGGCAGCAGATTTCTATGATACTGGAATACAACAACTTGTGCTCTACTATGATAAATGCCTCAACAATGAAGAAAACTATGTCAAAAATAGTGTAAGGTGGTACATAAAAATTACATTTCGTTTTATAATCCAAGTGTGTGTTATGTTTATTGTCCAAAAGAACATTCAGAAAATATGTTCTTCTGGACACAGTATTGCGTCTTTATTATTATTATGTTTGGTTTAGTGGGTTATACTCGGTTGACGCTGATGGCTGTGTACTATGCCAGACCAGAGTCAACGCACAGCAACCAAGAACAAAAATTAAATAAGTGTGTCAGTGTCTGTATTCAGGAATTTCCTAACAATGTGGCATGTATTCAATATAGTGGCCTTCTGTAGTGTGATGTATGTATTTCTATTCAATTGTAATGTTCCCAGGCTTTTGTGTAGTGTGTGTGGTATCACACCTGTACAGGAGAGAACAACAGGTACAATAAGCACCCTATCCATCCTCCACAGATGCCTTATTTCCTGGGCGAGTTCTGTGTACTTGCTAATTTTTTCAGTGCATGTGTTTTGTACATTGTGAGTGTTTGGAATGGCTATGTCTATAATGTATGTGATTTTATTGTGTTTGTCAATGAGTGTGATGTCTGGTCTGTTGTGGTAAATTGTTTTATCTGTGATTATGGCTCTGTCGTAATACATTTTGTGCGTGTTATTTTCCAATACTGTCTGTGGAATATACTTGTAGTATGGTTCGTGGATGTCTGCCAATTTGTGTTTCTTTGCAAGCTCTTGGTGTATTATATTTGCTACTTGATTGTGTCTATGTAAGTAATCTGTCTGTGCCAAGAGCTTGCAACCAGAAGTGATGTGTTGTATAGTTTCTGGCATGATGTGACATTTTCTGCATGTGTCATTTGTGAGTGTTGTATCTTTGAGTATGTGTTTTCTGTAGTTTTTAGTATTTATGACCTGATCCTGTATGGCAATCATGAATCCTTCCGTCTCCCCAAAGAGGCATCCCCGATCTAACCAGCTGTTTGACGCAGTTTTGTCAACAAAATCCTGGGCCAGGTCGTAAGGATGCCTGCCATGGAGAGCCTTTTGAGCCCATGATTGCTTAATGTTGTCTATGCTTTTTATATGTTGTGTCATGTCTGTATGTTGTGAGTGTAAGTTTAATGGTGTGTTATTTGAGTCTGCTAGAGTTACTGCTTTATGTAACTGTGATGTTTCTTGTTTCTTGTAGAAAAACTCTCGCAGTGACTGTATTTGTTTGTAGTGAAGGTTAACTATGTCAATCAGGCCACGTCCGCCATCTTTACGTGGAAGGGTTAATCTTTCTGTGGCGGATTTAGGATGATGTTGTTTATGCTTAGTAAGTGTTGTTCTTGTTTTCCTTTGGAGTTGCTCAAGATCTGTGTGAGTCCAATGTTGTTTATGCTTAGTAAGTGTTCTTGTTTTCATTTGGAGTTGCTCAAGATCTGTGTGAGTCCAATGTATAACTCCAAAAGAGTATGTAAGTACTGGGATGAAATATGTGTTTATTGCTTTAACTGTGTGTTTTGCATTTAACTGTGTTCTGAGGATAGCATTTAACCTACTTTGGTATTCTTTAATTAATCTTTGCTTTATTTGTGTATGTTCTGTTAGTTTGGCCTGTTGGAATCCTAAATACTTGTAGAACTTGCCCTCTTCCATGGATTCAATGACGTCTCCATTTCCAAGTGCAAAATCTTCTTTCTTCAGGACTCCTTTTTATATGTAAAGTGTTTTGCATTTGTCTAAGCCAAACTCCATTTGTATGTCCTTAGTGTATGAACGTGTGATTTGTACGATCTGCTGAAGTTGTTTTTGTGTGGATGCATAAAGTTTTATGTCGTCCATGTACATGAGATGTGACAGCGTAAACCGTGTTGATTTTTCATGTCTGATATTGTAGCCATATTGTGTGTTGTTTAACATGTTGGATAATGGGTTCAGGGCTAGGCAGAACCAGAGAGAACTCAAGGAATCTCCTTGAAAAATTCCTTGCCTAATGAATATTTTCATTTGTTTGTATGGAAGTGTTACTAACCCTGAGATGTAGTGTTGTTCTCTAGTGCTGCATAGTGTTTTCGAAGAATGCAATGAGTGATGGATGTATTTTGTACATGTGTAGAATATGTAGCAGCCAACTGTGTGGAACACTGTTGAATGCTTTTCTGTAGTCTATGTATGCCATGTGTATGTTTCTGTGTTGTTTGTGTGCTTGCTGTAGAATGACTGAATCTATGAGTAACTGTTTTTTGCATTCCCTCTGATTTTTACGGCAACCTTTTTGTTGTTCTGTAAGAATGTCGTGTTCTTCAACATGTTTGTATATTTTGTTTGTGATACAGGATGTCAATAATTTGTAGAGTGTTGGAAGACATGTAATTGGTCTGTATTGTGTGGGGTCTGTGGTGTTGTTGTTTTTTAGGTTTCATGTAGGTGATGCCCTGAGTAAGAAATTTCGGCATGTTTTCTGGATTGATGATAATGTGTGTTAGATGTTTAGCTAGTTCCTGGTGCAGTGATGTAAACTTTTTGTACCAGAAATTGTGAATGTTGTCTACACCAGGTGTCTTCTAGTTGTGTGTTCTGTTAACAGCGTAGCGAATGTCGTGTATGTTTATTTCAGCACAGGGCACAGTTGGTATGTTGTGCAAGTTTCTGTTTTCCTCCTTGATCCAGCCTGCATCAGCATTGTGTGTAACAGCATCGGACCGAAGAGAAGACCAATAAGTTGCGAGTTCTTCTGTTGGTGTACCACTGTGCTGTGCATCAGTGTTTGTTTTGGTACTAATTTGTCTGTAAAAGTTTTTTCTTTGTTTGTAAATAACTTATTTTGTTGTTTTCGTATTGTACATGTTTTGTATCGTTTGAGTCTACGTGCTTTGCCTGCAAGTTGTTTTAGTGTATGAATGTATTCTGTAATGTGTGTTGTGATGATCATGTTTTGTGTGTGTTTTGATTTGTTGAAAATGTTATGAGTTGCTTCTTTAATTTGAGTGTTATGTTGTTTTTAGTGTATTGTGTCAGCCTGCTTAATTGCTGTTTAATGTCATTTATTTTTGTTTCTATTCTTCTCTGCCAGGCAGGCTTGTGATAGAATTGTGTTTTGTGTGTATCTGTCTGCAATTGTATTTTCAGTCCATGGTGTGTTACTACTGTGACTGCCCCAGCATACACTAATGTATGAATGTCTGAGAGTGTAGAAATTAAATGGATGTAGTGTGGTAGTAAGTGTGTGTTTACATAATTTAGTGTTTTCCCTACTACCTTTGAAGTGTTGATTTTCGGTATTCGTGGTCTTTGTGTGGGATCTGTACCTGTATATTTAGTGAGTGTTTCCTGAAATATAAGTGAGAGCGTATTAACTAATTCTATGTCTATGTTATCAGTGATGGATAGTGATGGATGAGGAGGTGCCTGTAGTATCATTAGTGGTAGTTGTTGTATGTGTGCTATTATCAATGCTTGTTGCTGGATTATCCTGACAGGTTATGTTATCTTCATTAATTTTAAGTGTTTCTGTCTGTTAATGTATTTGATCAGCAACATGTTGTTTGATAAGTTCAAGTGTTGCTTGTGGGATAAGGTTGTTGTGTATAATTGTTCTTTTTTGATCAACAACCCTTTGTTCAGTGACAGTGAGGTGGGGATATTGTTGTGTGAATCTATGGTGAAGTTGTTGTCTGTATGCTGTCATGTTTGTTTTGAGTCTTGTGATGGTGTAGTAAGTACAGATGATAAATTCATTCATTTCTATTGTCCATTTCATCTGTTGGCGTGGTTTTCCAGCCTTTGTGGTCTGTGGGTACATTGCCACAGAAACACCAAGGCTAGGTTGATTCCTCACATCTGTTGATGGCATTGCAGTAGCCATGCTTGGGCCGGTTCTGCTTTCGCCATCAGTAACCAAGGGAGACTGTGGTCTATTTTTCGAACAAGCTTCTGCCTGACTGACCTTGTTAACCCAGGCCGTGTCTGAGCTGGTATTATACTTAGATCTGGTTACTACCATGATAAATATCTTCACAGAATGTGGGTGTGTTCACTCTTAGCTTCATTTCTCCCCATAGACCTTACTGGCATGGGTGTCCCTACCAGGAGCTTGTGCTCCAGCTGGCATTGCCCTATGGATGAGTAAAATTACTGGGCTTTCTTACCACAACCAGGTGGTGATTATGGGAGAGATAATTATTATTATTATTGTGTTGCAAATGTTATGCTCAGCTGATACTGGTGCCAAGTGCTATGCTGGATTAAAGTCAAAGCATAGCTACACAAACAAATATAACATTAAGTTGGGTTATTGGTGTGTGTGTCAACATCTAGAAACTTTTTAACAATGTGACGTGTTCAGTATTGCAGCTTTCTGTAACGCCATGTATATGTTTTTATTAAGGTTTAATGTTTCTACACTATTGTGAAGTGTGTGGTATTACATCAATAGAAGAGAGGACAACAAATACAATAAATATCTTGAGCAAGTGGAGTATGCAGGTACTTGTTGATTTTTTCAGTGTGAACAATTTTTTAAGTTATGGATGTTTGGAACAGAGATGTCTATTATATTAGCGATCTTACTGCATTTGTTGATGAAAGTGATGAATTGATTATGGCTCTATATTTTGTGTCATTTTCTAATACTGTTTGTGGAGTATATTTGTAGTATGGTACCTGGATGTTTAATAATCTGTGCCTCTGAAAAACTCTTGGTGTATTATATTTGTTACTTGATTATGTCTATGTAAATAGTGTTAAGAGCTTGAAACCAGAGGTTACATATTCTATTGTTTCTGACAAAATGTGGTATTTTCTGCAAGAGTCATTTGTCAGTGATGTATCCTTCAGGGTGTGTTTTCTATAGTTTTTAGTGTTTATGATCTGATCTTGAGTGGCAACTTTAAACCCCTCAGTCTCTCCAAACAGGCAGCTCCTATAGTCAGCCAGTAGTTTGATGCAGTTTTGTCAACATAGTCCTGAGCTAGGTCAATAGGCATGCCTGTTATGAAGTGTCTTTTGGGCCTATTTGCTGGCCATCTATCTAATACCTTTCGGGGGGAAGATTTGAATTGAAATAACACGACTTTCGGTACAACGGATGTTCTTATATAGTTAATTAGAACTTCCTGTCACCAGCTTTCCATATCTGATCTCAACATTCATCTATCTAACTCCATTCTCAAGATTAAGGAAGGAGAGACAGACGGATAGCAGTGGGAATTTATAAGTTTACAATTTTTTCCAATAAACTGCATAAAAGATTATAATATAGAAATCTTTTGCTGCTGAAAGTGAAGTGTTTTTTTTTATTTTTTGAAAAAGATTGATAAATCTCTAATGTAATTTATATATGCTATGTTAACAAATATTGATTTAGAAAATATTAATTGAATTTTCTGTAATACTTATAACAACAAAACATAATTCTGGGGATTCCTAATTCATCTCATATATTAATTTCTCAAAAAGCAAGTTATTTTATTGGGATACTAATTGGAATTTTAAAAATTTCTTTTTAAAATACTGATAATTGTTTCAGAAACACTTTTATTCTTTTTATAATTGTTTCAGAAACACTTTTTATAATGTAATTTAGTTATAAAATTTTTTGTATAACATAATGTGTAGTTTATTTTAAATAAATATTTTATTAAACTATTTCTATTCTTTTAGATGACAGAAGGGAGAAGAACGCAAATAGTGCTATTAGATGAAAGAAGATTAGAAATTTTAGTAAAAGTAAATATATTTTTTAACAATATTATAATTTATTAAAATTTTTTTACAAATATAAAATATGTGAAGTATATGTTGATAGAGCAAAAATAATTCAAATACTTAAAATTGCTTAAAATGAAAATCATAATAAACAAAACTTACTCTAACACCTTGTCTAACACACTAACATGAAGATAAAATAAAAAGCATAAAAATAAAATAAAATTGGGACCATAAAGAGAAAATAACCACAAACATTTACAAGGTGTTGGAGTAAGTTTTGTTTATTGAGTAATATGCAGTCTCAAATGAATTGAAAATCATAAGATAACATTATTTTCATTGATTCTTAAAAAATTTATATTCATTTTTAACTTTAAATTGATAGTGCATTTTACTTGATGATAACTTAAAATGAAACAAACTTTTTTAAATTAAGTAAAATACAGCGTGGGGCAAATAAAAGTGGCCTGGAGAACTGAGTTCCAGGGTGGAAAGAAACACAGCAGAAGAAAGGAAATACAGTATTAACCTGACTATAGCAGATGTTGAAAGTGACTACCATTCATCTCTTGGCACCTTTGGGTCCTGGTCAGCAAGTTGCTGAAGGAGGATCGAAGCTAATCGTATCCACTTGTCTGGGCCACTTTTATTTGCCCCACCCTGTATATCATAAGTGAATTTGAACAGTTTCAAGATGTTTGAAAGCGTTAACTGATTATTTATTTACCTTGAAAGTAATTATTTATCACTGGTTGTAGACATTAAATTAACTCAACTATGATTTAAAATTGCATAAAATTATTATTAATTACTGTATTAATAATTAATTTTAATTCATTAATAAGAGCGATAGGAATTCTTATCCCTTAAGAATTTAAAATTGAGAATATTTCTAAAGCAAGTTTGATGAAAAACAGAAAAAAGCATGGTATATGCATTTATTCATAAAATTATAACTTTTTACTTTGACTCAAATACTAAAACAAAATATGCATAATACATTCATTTATGCTTGTTATATCCTAGCAGCAATTTTATGCTCTTGAGTACAAATATATTGTAACTTCAATTCTGCACAGTTTAACAATTTTTAAGGGCAAGTAGAAAATAATATCCAAATTTTTATTAAATTTACCGAATGTAATACAGTAGAGCATCGATTATCTGACTCAATTGGGGACTCAGGTTGGTCGGTTAACTGAAAAATCGGATAACTGAAAAAAAATGAAAAAAATACATTATTAGTATAGTATATTAGTACATCGCTATTAACCAACTTTGCATTGAATTTTAATCAATGTTAAGCCTAATAATTTTTTTTAAAATAATAATCGTTTCTATTGTATTGTTAAAAATTATTTTTAAATTATTTTATTGCTCACAAAACAAACAACCACTCATAATTAGAAAATTAAATCTTGTTTAAATACTGGCCGCCCTTTAATGGTTGAGCTGTGTTGCCAGCTAAAACGTGCAAAAATTTAACAAAAATAACATTAAAGTAGCCAAGACATAGCCAAATATTGTAGTGCCACATCACTAGCGGATATTTGAAATTTGCCAACTAGAATGGTCGGTTAACCGATGTGATGGTTAATCGGGGGTCAGATAATCGATGGTTTACTGTATTGCCAATTCACCTACTTGTTCATCCTGTTGTTGTCTCAGTTATAAAATTCATACAATTGAAAGTAATGATAACTACATTCATAAATACATAAGAATAAATTGCAAACTAGCAAAATTCTTTTAATATTAAATGTAAGATGCTATCAATTGTAAGAGCTGTTCTGATTTCAGAGACATTAAAGAATTAAAGTTGTTCATTGTAGAATTAAGGAAATACAATAAGACATGAGAACAAAATATAAAAATTTTTATTTCTTACTTATAATAACTTATAAAATTGGTTTTATGCTCATGGTTCACATCCAAAAAGTATAATTGTTAAATATTATTTTGCTATAATTTACCAAATTATATAATTTAGTCTGATATGAAGTGAAATGATTCATCCACATTTCTAAAATGCATAAATTATAATGTAATTTTATTTTTTTCTGCTAGGATTTAATATTTTTTGTCTACATTCTGATTATGTTACATATTA
This sequence comes from Centruroides sculpturatus, assembly GCF_000671375.1. NCBI lineage: Eukaryota > Metazoa > Arthropoda > Arachnida > Scorpiones > Buthidae > Centruroides > Centruroides sculpturatus. Next base: position 771,719 of record NW_019384320.1, read on the forward strand.
CAAAAACAATTTACAAATGGTTTTAAACAATAATAATTACTATTATTTAAATTACTTATAAATACATAACTTAAAAATTCATGTAAGAATATTTGTTTATAATCAAAATTTTGAAGAAAATGAATAAATTGTTGAATATAATAGCAATTCTGAAATGCATATGGTTTATTTTATATAATTAAGTTGTTTACAAAAGAAAATACAATAATAATAAATGAATTTGTCATATAGATAGTTGCATAGAAGTTTCTTGTGCTTTTACCTGATTTGATGCTGTGAAATATATTTGCATCTACAAAATAAGCATAATTGTCCAATCCATAGAAGAACAAAAAAAATTAAATGTGAATTATGTGAATATTTCCAGACAACAAAATACCTAGGATGTAGTTGAATGTTCTTAATAAGCACAAATTCAAACAAAATATGATGACTCCATAAATACAGTAGTAGCATGTCATTGTTTCTTTTGAAGTTTAATTCATCAAGGATAGTTTGTTATTGTTTTACTGTAAGTTATTGACAGTGATAATGCCACAAAGACTGTTTAAAGAAAAGAAGAATTATTGGGAGATTAGAAGCAGGCCAATTGCAGATAGATGTGTCCAGAATTCTGAATGTGACTCAGATCATTATATCCATACTTTAGACCAGGGGTGTCCAACTCACAGCCCAAGGCAAGTTCCAATGTGGTCCAATAAACGTGTAAACAAAACTGACAAATTTTTTTATTTATTTCAATGGCATAAACTCAAAAAAGAAGTTTCACAAAGCCATAAATCTTTATACATCTTTTATTTTTGAGTGGAAAGGAAATATTTTCAAATACTTGGAAATGTGTGAATGAGGAAGGTATACTAAATAAAGCTGGAGTTGTGACTCAAAGGAGTATAGAGTCAAATTTGGGGAAAGGAGAGAAAGGCCAAAAGATAAAAAGTAGTGAGAAAGGTTAAATAGACCTTCTGTTATGCACATATTGACCCTTAATTTTTCAATCTTCCTCACTTCCTTACCTTTTGTCCTTTCTCTCCTTTCTGTGCTTTTGGGTCTATAATCCTTTGAGTCCCAACTCCAGCTTTATTTAGTATTCCTTTTGCAAGATTTGGCTATCCTTTTATTAGTTTGGCATAAAAAAAATATCATTTGGTGCATTGGCTACTTTTTTGGGATACATATTATTTATAAATATATTAGTTGAATAAAAATGCACTTTAAAAATGGTGTTTCATCGTTTTTATTAATTAGAGACCCAAATAAAACAAATATTGGTGTTTGACAAATAAATGTTTGTCTGTCTCCTTTATAATAAATGAATTTATCTAATTCTAAGTAAAAATTGAAAGTGTCTGTAGAAGTAATTTTTTAAAATATCCTTTTTTGTAATAAAGTTTTAATACTTATTACTATAATGTCAACATGTTAATTCTTAAATATACTTGTATATTTAAGGATTAGGCCAAAATATACTTGGGCCACAAGTACAGTATATATAATATACTTGTGGCCCAAAATTCTATGACTTTTTCCAATGTGGCCCAGAGAAACAAAAAGGTTGGACACCCCTGCTTTAGACCAAATTTCAAAGAACAGGACATGTTGGATGTCAGCAAGGAAGTGGACTTTGACGAGTTACCACATCTCAATAGGATTGCTTTGTGATGTTAACAGTACAGGGTGGACCAAAAAAGAATATACGTATTTCAAACTGATATATTTAATAAACTGTAAGACATACAACTATGGAACTTGGGACACATATTTATGAAACTCTCTAGTTTATATTACAGGTGTTCAATATGTCCGCCACCAGCGACACGAACGGTCCGGGCGGGAGTTTCGTCCGGGAACCGGGGTCCGGGCAGGAGTTCGGTCCGGGCTTCATAACTAACCTGCGTCTCNTTTACATAAAAATACTTTCTTTTACATAAATGTTGAAAAAATTATTCAACAAAAAGATGATATAAGCACAGGAATGGTTATCAATGCAAAATTGGTGGAGATCAGTATGTTGAAAATAGACAGTGAGATAGCTAGTCTATAGAGAATAAAATTATTAATATGGCATGTTGATATTATTTTAGTAATTTTTGATCATAGTTTACAGAACAAAAAATAGTGGAATTTGCTAACACATTACATTCAAATATAAAATTTGATTATAAACTAGAAACAGAAAAATGAATGAATTAGTTAGATATTAAATTAGTGAGACTTGAAAGGTCAATAATAATATAGACATATGAGAAATCTTATAATATTTGGAAAAAATATAAATTATATGTCATGTTGCCCATTGTAAAAAAAAAAAAATAATAATAATTTTATTGCTGCATTATCTAAAATCTAGAGAAGAACAATGAATAAATCTGATAAAATAAAAGAACAAGAAAAATTAAAATATAAATTTATGCTAAATCATTATCCTAATAGGTTATTAGAAAAATGGAATAGAGATTATAGTGTTTATAGATTTAATGTTAAAAATCATAAAGATAATGTATATGTTTCATTTCCATATATTTCTATGATTTTTGAAAAATATAAATTTATTAAGCATTTTTAAATAAGACTAGAAATTAATTTAAAAAATAAACTAAAAAATAACCTTATTGAAAAGAAGAATCATTTAATGTTTTAAAATGTAAAGGGAGTTATATATAGATTAAATTGTGCTTGTGACAATGTAAAAAAGTTTTATTATAGGAGAAATAAAATGAAATGAATGTTGAATGATAGATTGAAAGACAATAATAGTTGAAGCTGGAACTTCCACAGTATATAAAAACACCAAATACACCTTACATACTCTTTTCTATCTGCACTTAAAAATCAACAAAACTCAGAAACCTTTTAATATGCAGTCTTTTTATCAAATCTTCTAACGCTTTCGGTCAGTTGATTGACCTTCAGGAAAAATCAAAAAATACTGATTTCTAAAGAACTAGATGTAAAAGAAAATTTAAGAATGTTCCAAAATAGGTTTCGTTCTTTAGAAATCAGAATTTTTAGATTTTTTCTTGGAGGAGGTCATACAGCTGGACTGAAAGCATTAGAAGATTTAATAAAAAGACTGCATATTAAAAGGTTTTTGAGGTTTCTACACCTTACATATTTTTCCAGCAATTAAATTTAATTAAAATAGAATCTCTATTTAAAAATCTGACAAAGGTTTACCAATCAGTCTGAAAACATTAGTTTTAATTAAATTTAATTGCTAGAAAAGTATGTAAGGTGCATTCAGTGTCTTTATACACAGAGTGAAAGAACATGAAGCATCAATTCTATTGGAACCATGTGTAGTCTTAGTGAATTGAACATTGTAAAATTTATAGAAATAATGTAATAATATTATTTAAAAAAGAGATCTTTATCTAAGAAAATTTAAAGAATATGTGGTAATAGTTAATCATAAAAAGTTGATTAATTTAAATACCAGCATGGATACTGACATAATGTGGAATGACATCATTATCAATTATAAAGACTGTAATATGCATGGATTTGGATGATGTGATGAAGTTAGATGAACTTTGTATATAAAATCTCTTAAATTTTATAAATTTGACCTTTATAAAATGTGTAGATTATATACATATATATTTGTGTTTTTATATTTTGAAAAGAAAACATTTTTTTTAAAGTAAAAAACAAAGCCTGTTTTTTTTTCTTAGCCTGAAGAGGGATTAGCTGAGTCCCAATCCAAAATGCATCATTTTCAATAAAGGGCAATTTTATCTGTCAAGGTCTCTGTTTTACTCAGATTAGATTTAGATGAGGCTTCATTATATAATTAATATTAAGATCTACCTTTAGTTTCATTAATTTTGAAAAAAATAACTATTACTCAGCTATCTGATGACATTACCTGGTGTACAATTGGGCCACAACTGTAATCATTTACATACCTCTATGAGACATAGGGGTATGTCAAGTTTTACAGTAATTGCACATTTATATCTGTTGTGTAACTTTCTGTTAAATTATTTTATTACAAACCTCATTGAACTGCAATTTGAAAAATTATAGACCTATAAATTTCCACTGTCATCCATCCATCTTTCCTTAATTTCAAGAACAGAGATAGATAGATGAAAGCAGAAACCAGATATGGAAAGATTAGGGGCAGGATGCCCTGATTAACTATGTGAGGATCCGAATTTGGACTTTCCGTGTGTTTATATCATTTCATCATAAGATCACATCGTAGTCATACTTTAATTCCATGGTGTCATAAGATCACAGTGCAGCTATACTTTCGTTCAATAAATGTCAATTGTTACACCTGGGAGTTAAACATCTGTTAAGTTCTCAGGCCTAATAAAGACGCTTTCTCATCACCTTTCGACCTAGTATCGCGATTTTAACAATTCAACATTAGACAAGAACAACAAAGTGAGTCAGTCGTCCCCAGTTCTTCCATCGGATTACTTCTACATAATATCTGTGCTCCTTGGGATACTTCTTTGCTTGTAAATATCAAGAATCGCCTAATATCAAAGGAAAAGAACATTGGACTATTGGACTTAACACTACCTACCCGAACTTTCTGTCTTACCAACTGGATCCAGATCAAGATATCAAAAAAGGTATTTATTGCCACGCGTATGAATTGTAAACTCTCTCTCTCGAGAACGCTCAGTTAACTTTACTATCAACATATTGTAAGATATGTATTCCCTATTACCCATTAAACATTTGATTTGTTATGTTAATCTAGTCTACGAAGGAATCACTTCCGGTGCTCTGTCTCTCCTTCTATCTCGACTCTGATCGCTCACACACACGACCGCTCACGCCAGAACGAAACGGTTTCTGTGTCTAGCCGTGAAGACACAGTGGTGTCAGTCCTGACAAAACCTGTCATTGCGATCTTCGCCGACGCGATGTCGACCCTTCGGTCACGTGGTGCCGAAGTATAGGGAGGCCCTTCGGCATTGTCACAACTATATATGAACTTCTGATGCAAACCAAAAGTCAAGTTACTTCAATTAAAAATTTTCCCTAAAAGAGTGAGATAGATGACTGGCATGACTATTGCTAGCAGGAAAAGTATGATGTACAGGGGCAAGACACTACTAATTTGAGATGGCAAGCATATATTTTGAATTAAATAAAATTGAAAAATATGATTAAAAATTGCAGCTTGGCATTGTGGTGATGTCACAATAAATAATTGCTCATTACTTTATAAAACTTTTTCTTTTTATTAAAAATGAATGAGGGTGACATAGTCCAAGAAACATTGTCAAAAATGATATAGCTTATTTTCTTTCCAGTAGGTAGTTTATATTTCAATTCACAAAAATTTTTTTGAAAATGTTTCTTTAAATGTAGAGATTTTAACTTAAAAAATCTTAGTCATATATAATAGATCAAACATATAAATCTTTTTGTTCTTTCAAATTTCGAAAGCTTTATTTTCATTGAAAAATTCTTTGTGCAATAAATATATTGAATTAATAAATAACTTTACATGATCATTGTTCATTTACACAGTATTATATTTGAATATGTAAAAATATAAGTTAACTTACTTTTGGTATAACATCCAAATATTGTTTTGAATTGGATAATTGAGTCAAGAATCTAAATCTATTATCTTGTAAAACATATACTCCCTATAAATATTAAAAATATATTAAATATTTTATAAATTAAGATAACCTCAAAATTGATTTATAATGTAATACTTGATGATTCGTTCTAAGATTATCCACTTGTTTTTTGTAAACAGAAGACCAAAATTCTTTACACATAAATTTCATTGTATCTAATTCATCCTTAAATCTTGGCCAGTCCTTTGTTAACCTAAATTTTAAAAATATACTTAAATTTACTAATAATAATAATATTTTACATTAAATAAAAAATTAATTAATTTTAAAAATTCAATTTTAGTAGTTCATATTCTCTAAAAAAATAAAATTTATTAGTATATTTTAGTGTTTAAGATTACACTATCATAGAAGGAAAATTTGCTGCTAATTATATAAATCATTTGTTTCAAAACTAATATATTTCTCAAAATAAATAAAAATAATTAAGTAATTTGTCAATTTATCAATGTATTATAATAAATTCTATTTTGACTGAGAAAACAAGTTGTCGGTTTTTTCGACATCAAAAAAGTCTGATGCCAGAAAAAAACGTTTCCAATGTTTAAATTATAACTGATTAAAAACACGAATACAAATCACATCAGTTTAATCACTCAAAGCAAATGTTTTCAGTCCTTTTTAAAGGCCATCATCAGACTGTTATGTGAAATCAAGGAATCATTTTAAATATAGTAGAATATGGAACACTGAACAAAATCATAATATACACAATTCAAAACTTGCAACTTTGTGAATGGTTGTAAAAGTTATAGTAATATTAAATAGATTTACATCAAAATAAATACTATGCAAATGCATAAATTACATTTGTCTAGGAATTTCATATATAGATCTCCAAGCTCCTCAATATAATATCCTAGTCTTTAAAGTTTATCAATTTTTCCCATTTTTTAGATTTCTAGTGCTTCCATATATTTAATTATTTTTGAGAAAGTAAATAAAAAAACAGCAGTGTATCTGCTGGATAAATACGCCCCAAGATGCATGTTCAGATTACACCTCCCTCTTAATGGTCTAAGGATTTCAGCATCCTCTCAATTCATAAAGACTGATTCATCCAAAGAAAACATCACTGAAGCAGGAGAAGGTATTTTCTTTCTAGCTGTATAATGATACAACCCAATTTTATAACATCTCCTATGAAATTATTAAAGCTCAAATGACAAGTAGAGCAGTGGAATGTACTGTACATTATCTTGACCATAAACAAGAAGAGACACATCAATGTAGCACATATCAGATACATCTCCCAATCCCTTAATCAGTGGTTCATGAAGTGTAAAGATGACATTAAAAGAGAGAACACTACAGTTTTGTTTTACTACATACAACTTCCGAGCATTGAGGTACATTGGCAGGAAGCCAAAATTATAAGAACCATCTCTCATCCCTCACACCAAAAGCATTATGGAAAGGTGTGAAATTTATAACCACTCTGTCATTAATATGTGCATAAACAGCAGGGACAAGGAATCCCTTCCTCCTACTTGGCAATATTTCCTAACTCTTTCATATCAACCACTGCCTTCATAGCCCACCTCCACTGCTTGTTTATTTTATTGGAATATAATAATAAAATATACATTTTATATTTACGAGACTGATTCCACTGTTGGTAGCATGTGCAGATGATGAAGTCAGCATGGTTTAATTTTCAGCAGTGGCATACATGTCTGGATCAACATCACTCATGAAACTATGAAAGATACCAAATATGAAGTCATCCATGCATTAGCAACAAAATAGATTGTTCCTTTTATGTATAAATAAAAATATAATTTTGTAATATTTTAATCATAAACTTGTTTGTAACAAAAAACTGCTTGTATTTTTGTCACGGCTATGTATCCACCAAATTTTAACAAATACGGTTGAAGAGGGACAGACAACCTGTCTGAAATGCATATTGTTGTCATAATAAGCCTGTGTTTGTCTACTTCTGTGTGATAACTCCAACACATCAATAGTGTGTGATAAGTCCCCCATAGAACCAAAACTTAAGTGCTCATAGTTCCTTAGAAAAAAATACTATTAAAGACTAGTGAAAATGGATTAACCAGCATTAATACTTGAATATTCTATTTTTTCAATGTCTGTATAATAATATTCTTTCTTCTATGCATAATAACGAATGGTCAGATAGATTTATGACTTAAGAAAATTTAACTAGAATTTTTTTTACCTGAATTAGCCAAAAGGTTAGAAATCCTATGCTTCCAGATTATACCCCAGTCAAGATCAAAATCTTTCAAAACAATTCAAAAGATTGGAACATTCAAATGGAAATATTTGGTGAAAATTATTCATTATTATGATTTTGAATTTGAACTCTGGATTTATTAGTTTTTAACCATTCAAAGTACAAGTTTTATAAGTTTGAATTTGAATCTTCAAATAAAATATCACTTGCAATGGAATGACAGAAATTTGAATACCTGTCCCAGTGTATCAGTTGTGTGTTTAGTTGTGCATCTTGAAAAATTTTCACTGATGATGGCCTTAAAAATGTTTTGAGGTTAATATATTGCAACTGAAGATAAAGATTAGAGCTACTTTGGAAAAGGATGAGACTGCCGATGACTCACATTTTCACTTGGAATACTAGAGACACATTAGAAGAATTAGTTTAATGAATTGTAAAATAAGACTTTCCTCATACAATATATGTTACTGACTTTTGTGTCTTTTTAAACAGAAAATGAACAAAACACTCTTACACACGTTGTGACATGTAGAAAAGGCCCGGAGGGTAAAAAAATACAAATGAAGAAATGACAAATTAGAGCAAAGCAAAGCAATGATGGGCAAAGCAAAAGTGGTTTATGCTTTTATTGAAGTTTTATTTTAGTGAAAAATAAGTTATATGGAACATAGCTAGGGCCATGAGTTTATCAAATTGAAGGCCTCTAATTATAGCACCCTGTTCAGGTGCATAGCCTGAACATTTAGTAATTTGCCACTGCTATCATACATGCTTAATTTTTTAAAACTACATTTATTTATTTTTTCTGACTATATCTAAACAAATATTCATAATAGAAACATAACCAAATGATCGCCTTAAATAATTGGGCTATAACTATACTAATTTAATGATTAATACTAAGTAATTTGCTACTAGTGGTAGACATTAAGCACCATCTCTTAACTAAATTAATAATTATATTATTAATTTAGTTAAGAGTATTAATCATTAAATTAGCCGAGTTACAGCCTGATTATTTAAAGTGATCATTTGGTTATGTTTCTGTATACATATCAGACTTTGCAATGCTTGATATAAATATTCATAATAAAATTTACCTTTCAACAAGGCGATATCCTGTGCAAAATCCAATATTTTCTAATTTAGTTACTGCTGTTTCCTATGGAATAAAATCATAATTTTATAAAATAAAAATGATTTTTTAATATATTTATCAATTTATCAATGAAATTTCAGCTAAATAGAAATAAAATAATAACTGTAAAATAAATACAAATTATGTATTTTATTTATATTTTCTCTTCAAAATGTGCAGCATTGTGCAGTGTAACAAAGTTATTTTTTAATTACAATTATTAATGAAGAATTTAGAATGATGTATTTATAATTCAGAAATAAAATTTATTATCAAGCTGTAAAATAAATTTCATACCACATATTTTGATATGTATATAGCACCATTAATGCAGGGCCATGAGATAGGAGCTAGGAATTTTTCCTTGGCCTGTAGTGATTCGTACTCCTATAAAATTACAGTAGAGCATCGATTATCTGAAACAATTTGGGACTGGGGTTGTTCGGATAATCAATTTTTCGGATAACGAATTACATACAAAAAAATATGTTAACCTATCCCATGTTAAAATTCATTCAAATCCTGGCATGTTCTTAAGTACCCTCTCATGGTCATGCTAGTGCTGCCAGATAAAGCATGCACACCAACAAAAACAATATTGGCGTAGCCCAAGACATAGCCGCGTATTGCAGCACCATAGCACTAGCAGAAATTTAAATTTGTCAACTGGAGCCAATGTTTTGGTTGATTGATATTCAGATAATCGATGCTCTACTGTATTGTTGTTTTTTACTAACAGAAAATAAAATCTTTAAGACTGCTATTTGTTAACAAAGAAATATTCTACATACACTCATTGCCATAAAAATTAGTGCACCAAGAAGGAATTGTCATATCGCTGCCAAACTTGGCATGCAGATAAATCTCAAGCAGATAAGGAAATAATTAGAATTATAGCATAATGGCTCATTATGAAATGCCAGCAGAGGGCGTTAAATTGCATCCTCCTTGGCCTATAAAGCATGCAAAGGTATCCTTCTGTAGTTTACTTGCTGTATCACTAGAGATGCCTTCATGTCATAATCGAAGACCATATGAACAACTAATCGAGTTTGAAAGGAGAAGCAGGATGGTCATTTTGCCGAATAGCCCGTCACCCAGACCATTCTGACAACACTGCAAGGAAGTATTGGGACCAATGCACGAGAGAGAGCTCGCACACATGATGGCCAGGCTCAGGACATCCTCAGCAGACCACTAGCCGAGAGGACTGCCTGGTCTTACAACAAGCACACACAGTCAACCAATATGGTCGGTTGTTGTCCATCATCTGGACACAGGTGGTGCCATCATTATGGGCCCATGCCTGTCCACACTATTTCAAGGCTCTTGGGTTAGAACATTTGGTATCATGGTGGCTATTACATGTGGTGCCATTGACAGCCACCCATTGTTGCCTCCATTTGAAACGGTGTCACTCCCAACAGGATTGGACCACAGCAGAATGAAACCAGTTGTCTATAGCAACAAATCCAGATTTAGTTTGTGCACTGATGATGGCCATGTTAGTGTTTGGAAGACCTGTGGTAAACGTCTCAATCCTTCCTACACTTTGGAACAGCACACCACATCTACAGCTGGTGTGATGGTCTGGGGTGCCATCACATATGATAGTCACCTCTAGTAGTGATCCAAGGGACCATAACAGCCCAGTGGTATGTAAGTGACATCCTGCAGCCACATGTGTTGCCTCTCAAGGCAGGAATCATAAGAGCCATTTTCCAACAGGATAATACAGTAATACCTTGACTTACGCTACCCCAACTTATGTGATTTTCAAATCTCATCAATTCGTTTTTTGTTTGAACGCCACGCAACTCTTGATTACTCATTCCCCCCCACACTATTGTTCAGCTTACATGTTCGAACGTGTCATGCGGAATTGACACATAGCTACAATTCATTTTGTGTTATTATTTCTGTGTTTGTTATATCTACGGAGACTTGAGAGACTCTATGTGGTGATTTCTTGTAACCGTGAATGAATCAAAAGACAAGATAAGATTAACGAGAACATTTATTAGCTTACATACATCCAACTTGGATTTTGCACAAATTGCAAAATTATACCCTGACTTATGCGAATTTGACTTGCGCAGTTATTGCTCAGTCCCACCTATTAAGTTCGGGGTATTACTGTACTCAACCACACACAGCAAGGGTGTCACAAGACTGCCTGCACTACACTTCCCTGGCCTGCCCAATCCCCTGATTTATCACCAATTGAACATGTAATATCTTATTGAATATAATACCAATTGAACATGTAATATCCAATTTTTACTTTGTAATATCATCATTACAGTTGCATGTGTACAATTTTGTCTGGGATTGCCTGGGACAGGAATTTGGCCAAACTAGAGACCACTTGCAGCAACTATGAACTAAGATGCTGCAGACACCATACAGCACCTGTATGCTCCATGCCTTCTGTATCACATCATGTTTTCATGCTTGAGGTGACCCAACATGGTACTAGAACCTCTTTTCATTTGTAGTTTTTCCTGCAATAAATGATCTTTTTGTTTTTACTTTGTAATATCATCATTACAGTTGCATGTGTACAATTTTGTTTGGTTCTGACAACTCCTCCTTTGTGTGCTAATTTTAATGGCAATGAGTGTATTTTATTTGTTCAAAAAACAAAAGTCTCTACCACTGAGCCACATACAAGCTCTTGACAGCCCTGCACTCAGTGATGCACCCAGGGGGTGGGCTAAGGGGCCCTGGCATCCTCCAAAGTAAAAGGAAATAAAACACTACAATAGTAATAACAAACAAAACTTACTAATACACCTTATCTTGCAAGATAAGGTGTATTAGTAAGTTTTGTTTGTTATTACTACTATTGTAGTGTTTTATTTTACTTGCAAGATAAGGTGTATTAGTAAGTTTTGTTTGTTATTAACAGTATGCAGTTACAACAGTATGCTACTATTGTAGTTTGTTCTAAAACTACAATAGTAATAGTGAAACTAACACCTATATGCAAGGAGCAAATAACTAATGTTCTAACATTTTTGGGTACAATTTAGAGACCTTCATCAGAAAATAAAAGAAAAAGACAAAAAAACAGAGAATATTGTTACATTTAAAATAAAAATTCCAAATATTCAAAAAGATGTAATATGTGTTGTTATTGCAGAGTTGAAAGCATAAAAATATAAATAAATGAAAGGCTTTTACATTGCATGATATTAAATAATAAAGTTAAAACATTAAATTCTGGGTGAATCTATAAAATATTTCCATGCTTGTGGTACTATAATGCCATCAGAGTTAACGCAACATTCTTTCTTCTCAGCAATATAGACTTCTAAAGTTTCCAAAGATCGTAAGATCAAAGACTCTGTGTAAAAGTGTAGCTTCATCCCAGCAGGAGAAACGTGAGATTTGGTGGCAAAATAGGCAAGAGCTGTGTTGAAATTCCTCTTGGCCATGTCATATTTGTGGTTGCATATTCTACCTTGCAGGGAAATCCTATGTAAGGCAATTGTGTTAAATTAGAAAAAACAGTCTTACCTTCTTTCCTTCCTAATATTATCATATACAGAAGGTATGTCCAAACAGCCATTTCATCAGGCTATTTTTTAGCCAGCTGAAAAATAGTGCAGCAAAACAGCTAGTAATAAGATTTTGCCAAAAAGAGTTCAACACACTTTCAATATCATTTTATTATCAATGGAGGCATTTTCAGAAAAAATGTTTCAGACAAAATTTTATATATAAAAAACATATTTACATACATTTCCAGCACTTCTTTACAGTTCTAACAAACATTTTTGGCTTGATTTACAGGCCTTCTTCAGGTTAGAAACATTCTAATTGGAAGGAGTTATGTTGTGTTCCAAAATGGAACACTTCAAAGTTTCTTTGAGGTTATTTAAAGTTCTTATGTTGTCACTTAAGATTTATAAAATTCAATAAAATTATTTATTGAAAATATAAAATAACCTATAATAAATATTAACCCCAAGGAGATGATTAATAAAAAGTTTATTAGAACTATAAAGAAGTGGTGAAAACAAAAAGAGTGGTTATATATATATATGATAGAAGATTTAGACAAAATTTTCTTATGTTTTGTGTTTAATCAAAATTTAAATTAAAAAATCCACAAGTCACTTAACTTTCCTAGCAACATTTAAAACTGCATGTGGCACCATCTATTATGATATTTTATTAAAAAACCTTTTTATATTTTTAATTATTATAAAACAGCAAAAAGCGTAATTTTCAAGTAGGGATGGGCTTTATAAGAAAAAATTGTAAATGGTAATTACCAGTAAAATCCAACCCTACTTGAGATATGAAACATGACCCCCTTTTAACTTCCCAATCTGTTGACCTTTAACCACCAAAATTTAATAGCATCAATAATAGCATCAATCCCCCTAATACACAACCTCCCTGCAAAATTTCAGAAAATCTCAACAAAAAGCACAGGAGTGATTAAGCTTCAAACAGGGTGAACAAAATTGTGCCCCCCCACACTAACATCCATACATACAGAAAATATCCCAATTTTTTTGCATTTCTCAAAGCATCAAGGTCCCAAATCCAAAAATGTAAAAATCTTGGGAGGTCATTTTTTGACTGATTGCCATACTTTTCCCTCTGTTATATATAATAGAGCCAGGAAAGTAAAAATATAAAATTGATTCATTAAAACACATATCATAAATTTAATTTTTCATGCCCAAAGTATTGGACAGTGTAAAAAAATTCAAAAAACATTAAAGAAGTTCTAATATGTATGTTATTACATGTATAAATGCCTGCATGCTATTACATGTGTAAAATATATATATAAAATTACAATCAACATAATGTAAAAATTAAAATTCTAAAAAACAATGGAGTCAGAACTTATTACTAATCTTTACCTAATTGTACAGAGGCCAGTGTAACTGGCAAAATACATTTAGGGGAAAGTTTACAGTACACAAAAGGTTACAGTGTTTCTCTTTGCTGGAAACTGGTTTGTTTTTTCAATCTTTAATTTTTGATTCTACTTCATTTTTTATTAAATGTTTTAGAATTAAGAGGTCAATAATCCTCCACAAGTCAGAAAAGAAAGGAAATTTAAATTTTCGTGTACTTGTCTATACTACAATTAAGTAAAGATTACAATCAATATATTTAATTTCAAACATTCATATGCAGTTTAAACTGCCAGATTGAATTTAATCCATATATGAAATATTTAAAAATTATGTTTTATTCAAGACAATTAGGCATACTGTAATATCAGGCAAAACAAGCCATTTTGTCCAATCTGAAATTGGACAGAATGAGTTATTATTATCATTGGCTGTTTTAAACCAATACGATTTATCTTTGATACTTTTTAGTGTTTACTAGTTATTTTTTGACAACTAAAAGTATATATTGACAATATTTGGATGATGTAGATTATATACAAATTATAAATAGTAAAAATACTAAACAAGATATTTGATATTACAGATCATATGTTTTAATAACAATACTGATTATAGTTATTTAAAAATTTGTTTTGTCAGTACATAGACTCAAATAATTTAGTTGTAAAACATTAATTGATAATATTAACTACAGCAATCAGAAAAAATAATGCATTGCACTACATACATACAATACAGAGTATTACAAACTTTGTCTACCATTATGATTAGGATATAAAATCTCATATCATACAAAATAACTTGAAACATTTAAAAAACCAGAAAATATTTTAATTGTAGAAAGGTTAGTTTTCAAACCATTTTTAATTCTATTATCAGATCTGCTTGATATAAATAATATTCGATTAGAATGTTAAATTTATACATTTATTTTAAATTTAAAGAACATAAATTACATAAGAGAGAATTTGGAAGAATGCATTCTAGTATAAAGTTAATACAGAAAATAGCAAATAAATAAATAACTGCAAAAAATTTGAACATTTATAAACAGAGGAGATTTGATGTAATTCAATTATATTTCAAATTTTTAAAGTTATCAAAATGTATTAAAATCATAGTTCTGTTTTAGCATAGGTCAACTCCACATGAAATCAGATTAAATCAACCACTAAGAAGAATATAGGAGTCAAATCTTTTATTAGTTAAACATGTTTTGGGACTTCTCTGTCCCATCACCATACCAAAAAGTTTAAATCATAAATTTTAATGAGAACATCCTTATATTTTCCATTGAGTGTTCTGGAGGAA
The DNA here is from genome assembly GCF_000671375.1 of Centruroides sculpturatus. Taxonomy (NCBI): domain Eukaryota; kingdom Metazoa; phylum Arthropoda; class Arachnida; order Scorpiones; family Buthidae; genus Centruroides; species Centruroides sculpturatus. Next base: position 786,875 of record NW_019384320.1, read on the forward strand.
TTCAGAAGTGTTAATAGTTTTTCATAATCATAGTTTTATATCTGTAGATGGAAAAATGTAATAATCAAAACAGTAGGCCTACAACATATAAAAACTATACCATACATTGTTTAGATTATCATCAGTATCTTTATGAGCTATTGTATCATTAATGATGATTCCTTACTTAAATAGTATATACTCTGTGCATGGAAGTATTGTATATTACTAGGGTTACCATATGTCCGTGTTTAGTACAGACAGTCCATACTTTAAAGGCTCTGTCCGTGTTCGTACTATACTTAGAAAAAATAACAAAATGTCTGTACTTTCCAACCAATAACACAGTTAATAGTTAAATCATAACCATTTAGATTTAAATCTGACAAAAGGTGCTTAAATATTTGATAATTATTATTGTATTTGTTGGTTAAATGGCTACATTGTATAATCAAATGTAACAGCTCTGTTGCTTAGAGAACATGCACACATTCATTATAATGGTTTTTTAATTCGATAGTACTTGTTGTCTAAGTGATAAAATAGTTTTCTTTCATTTAAAATTGCATTCTGTGTCCCAAGGTAAATTGTAAATTGAAACTTTATATTATATGCCTCCATTTACTAGACTAGATTGAAAAACATGAATAAATTCCCTTTATTTTGCCATCCAAGTACTTTTAATGCTAATCTGTCCATATTTTGCCTTCAACTGTTACAGTAACCCTAATATTACATTCTAGAGACAATTCAAGTATTATGTCAGCAGTTTATGGGGAACAGAATTTGTTTGTATCTGGCAATTGCTAGCAATGATGGAGGGAGAGCAAGTCTTTGATGATGCAAGACTGAACCATAATTTATTTTTCTCTGCAGTCATCACTATCTAAAAAGAATTTGTATATTTGCAAATGAACGCAGATGAACACATAACCACTAAATAAAATTTAATGATGAGATTGGCCAAGTGTCTGAATGAATACAATAAATGATTTGTGTTCGAATTACTACTTGCAAATGGTTTAACTTCTGATCACATAATTGGGCACTAACTTGATTTCTGATGATCGGTGAGGGAAGGGAAATCAAAATAAGGCAAATTTTTGCTGATTAACATTTGGTTGACCCTTGCAGAATATTTTAAAAGGGAGGAATTAACTACATTATGAAAAATTTTTTTAATTTTTATAATATAGGATATAAGATTTTCTTATTTTTTAAAGACTCCACAAACTGAGGGGGTCTTTGCTACACAGTGTCACAAAGCATACTTAATGAATGGATCTTATTGGAAACGAATGGCATCATTTGGAAGCTTTAAAAGCTATACACGCAGAACAGAAATCATATTTATGCATAAATCTTAGTTTTAAGTTTATACATATTAGCAGCAAGTTTCGAAACTAGCGAGCCGATTTTAAACGAACTAGATAAGAAAACAATTAAACGTGCTTTTCGAAGCTTAATTTACAGCGAATTAAATACATATCAAATTAAAAACAAATCCCTTCTAATTCGTACTTAAAACATGCCGTAATCTTACATATACACTTTCCGATAAAAACTTGCCAGCTGACTCACTTTTTCGTCCTTCTCAGTAGTTCTGAATATAGTAGACGTTATTTCCAGATGAAGCAAATCGAAAACTACATCATCTGCCATAGTTATGGTCATTTTACTACGACTGCCACTACTCTAACATAACGCCTTCATACGCAACCTGGCATATGGCCGACTTTCGTCACTTGCCAACTTAACTATTCAATCAACTAGCCAAAATAACGCCACCTACATATGGCGCATTTTTCAAATTTTTTTAGATAAAAACCGGATTTAAGTAATTTTTAACACCATCTACTAAAAGCAGAATTAGATTTATAACTTTCAAAAATCACACACAAATATTTTATTTTAAATTTTTTATTTGTAAAAAACGAACACGAATTAAATACAACAAATAATAAATATACTACAGTAAATGGAATGAGCAAATGAGTTTATAAACATGAACATTAGTTTAATCAACTTCTTCCATTCGAGATGCATCTTCTTCGTCACCTTCTAATGGAGGCATTTCTTCTACTGCTGCGTCACCTGCACCGCCGATCTCTTCATCGTCTATTCCCAATCCTAATTTAATCATACGGAAGATGCGTGATGCGTGAGTTTGGGGATCTTCGAGTGTGAAACCTGAACACAACATTGAAGTTTCGAAAAGTAGCATAACCAGATCCTTAAAAAAAATAATTTGTTTTAGTATGATGCAATCTTTAAAGTGAGGATAGGAAAAATCATTAATAGAAATAAAAGTTACCTTAACAGATTTGTCATTTTTATCAGCATCGGCCTTTTGTCTTAAAGTATCAACAATTGGATGATCGGGGTTTATTTCTAGGTGCTTCTTAGCTGACATGTAACCCATAGTGCTGGTGTCACGTAGAGCCTGAGCCTTCATAATCCTCTCCATATTTGCAGTCCAACCAAACTGACTTGTAACAATGCAGCATGGAGATGTGACTAGCCTGTTTGAAACAACAACCTAAAATGGAAAAAAGAAGTTAAGTAAAAACAGTATATTTAGAATTCTTAAAAAAACTGAGGAAAAACAAAATTTACCTTTTCAACTTTCTTATCTAGAATATCCTTTATGACTTTGCATAAATTCTCATATTTGGCTTTATCTTCCTCCCTTTTCTTTTTTTCTTCTTCATCCTCTGGTAATTCTAATCCTTCTTTGGTTACTGAGGTAAGTTGTTTTCCATCATATTCTTTTAGTTGTTGGACACAGTATTCATCAATAGGTTCAATCATATATACAACTTCAAAACCACGTTTCCTAACCCTTTCTACAAATGCAGAATTAGCTACATGTTCTTTAGATTCTCCTGTAATGAAGTATATGTGTTTTTGATTCTCTTTCATTCGTGATACATAGTCTTTTAGGGAACACATCTCATCACCAGAAGCAGAGGTATAGTATCTTAAGTATTCAGCCAGTTTCTTCCTGTTTTGGGAATCTTCATGAATTCCAAGCTGAAAAAGAAAAGAAATTTTAGAAAAACAATTTATGTAATTAAAAAACAAAATAAAGTAACTTATTGTAACATACCTTCAAATTTTTGCTGAACTGTTCATAAAATTTCTTGTACATTTCTTTGTCTTCTGCAATTTCATCAAAAACTTCTAGACACTTCTTCACAAGATTCTTTCTGATAACCTTCAAGATTTTGTTCTGTTGTAACATTTCTCTGGAAATGTTCAGTGGCAGATCTTCTGAATCAACTACTCCTTTCATAAAATTCAAATACTCTGGCATTAGATCTTCACAATTGTCCATAATGAAGACTCTCCTAACATATAATTTAATGTTATTCTTTTGCTTTCTGTTTTCGAACAGATCAAATGGAGCTCTCTTTGGCACAAACAACAATGCTCTGAATTCTAATTGTCCTTCTACAGAAAAGTGTTTAACAGCTAAGTGGTCCTCCCAATCATTAGTCAGACTTTTGTAGAATTCACCATACTCCTCCTTGCTAATGTCATCTGGGTTTCTCATCCATATTGGTTTAGTTTTATTCAATTCTTCATCCTCAGTATATTTTTCCTAAAAGGAGGAAAGTTTGTTAAAGCCAAGCTGTAAATAAATTGGCATTTTATGTGGAAATGTTTAAAAAGCTAGTTAAGTTTTTACAAACCTTAATTTTCTTTTTTTTCTTCTTATCTTTGTCTTTATCCTCTGCCTCATCTTCTCCTACATCTTCAATCTTTGGCTCTTCCTTCTCTTCTTCAGGTTCTTCAGTTTCAGCTTTTTCCTCTTCATCATCTGATACTTCTTTCTCTCTCTCTTTTTGGACAAGTAACTTAATTGGATAACCAATGAACTGGCTGTGTTTCTTAACCACTTCTTTAATTCTCTTCTCTTCCAAATACTCAGTCTGATCTTCTTTCAGATGCAAAACAATCTTTGTTCCACGACCAAGTGGTTCACCTGTACGGAACATTGAACATCCATTTTAGCACTGAAGTCTTGGGAACAAAGTAAAGCAAAGGAATTCACAAAATACCACTCACCATGATCTGATCTAACAGTGAATGATCCACCAGCAGAAGATTCCCATGTATACTGTTCATCATCATTATGGCGTGTGGTTACAGTTACTTTATCAGCAACAAGGTAGGCAGAATAAAAACCAACACCAAACTGACCGATCATAGATATATCAGCACCAGCCTATGAAAAAGAAAAAACAAGAATTAAAATCCAAGAACATGCAAATAAAGACTTCTTCAAAAGTGATTTCCAAATTATTATTAGTTCTTACTTGTAATGCTTCCATGAAAGCTTTAGTGCCAGATTTGGCAATTGTACCCAGATTGTTGATCAAATCTGCTTTTGTCATTCCAATACCAGTATCAATAATAGTAAGGCTACGTTCGTCTTTATTTGGAACAATTTTGATGTAAAGATCTTTTCCACTTTCCAAACGTGAAGGATCTGTAAGACTTTCATATCTGATCTTATCCAACGCCTGTAAATAGAAACGAAATGCCATTTAGATAAAAATATATATATATTCACTTAAATATTAATAAATGTATGTAGGCTTACGTACATCAGAAGCATTTGAGATCAATTCTCGAAGGAAGATTTCTTTGTTCGAATAGAAAGTGTTAATGATTAAACTCATCAACTGAGCGATCTCCGCCTGAAAAGCGAAGGTTTCAACGTCTTCTTCCATCATATTAACTTCGGCAGGCATCTGAAAACCACACACAAACTCGTTATTACCATTACTTCACAAAGTAATTGAAGATTCCAGAGTATTCTTTATGGAAAACTTACCTTTGTAGACACGATTTAATTCAGCGAGTTACTCCACTGATTTGAATACTGCAACGCCGGTTTTGCTTTTTATTAACGGCGGGTATCACTACGCGAAAATAGTTCTTGTCGCTGATCGTAGCGAATTTGCAAATCCTTTGACAAACTTAAAAATAATTTTTTACTTTAACGTATTTATAAATAATAATTTTATTAAAATTAAATAAATTTTCTCGAATTAGTAAAGTTACGGCAGCATTCGCCGTGCACTACATTAAAGGAAGTTGTATAATACAACGGTGATAAAGCTAAGTTGAGAAGCTTCTAGAAGTTTCCCGAATTTTCCGGATAACACGTGATCAACTGTGTTTCCGGTTCCGTTTATGGATTGCTTCGTATGCTTGATAATTAAACACGTGTTTTTATCAGAACATACGCTGTGAATAAGCGATAAGACGACTGAAGATGAAACTATAAAATTAAATGACTTAACTAATATGATACACGAAATATATAATGAATATAATTATATTTTAAATTATATTTCCGTATATATTTATTAAATTTACGCTATTGTATATTCCTTATATTATTTTTAAACGTGTAATTCCGATCAGTAATGAGTACGAAGGGTAAGAATAGTGTACTGTATATATATATAAATACATCTCCAAATAACTGACCTATATGGAGAAAGAATTCCTTTAACACACGTGTAAATTCACAAAACATTGGGATGAGTCTAACAATTCAAGGACATTTAAGTTATATTTTGTCTGAAATTGTTTAAATTGAGGTAAAAATGTTAAATTAATTTAAGTAATATTAACGTATATTTTTATAGATATATTAAAACAAAATATTCTTTCATTTACAGTTATTTGCAATTTAAATTAAACGACCAATTCGATTAAAAATGAGAGAATTTTCGATAATTAGCAAATGACTAGCGTTTAAGTTTTGATAGTCATTATAATATCGACAAAATGAATCGGTAGAATCATTTATAAATGAAAATCGAAATTAAGGTTGATGTAATTTAATGTTTTGAGTTTATAAATGTACATTTCATGTAAATAATTTCAATTTACGAGTGTACAGAGAAAAATAATGCAATTTGCTATATTAAAAAAACATTTTGAAATAAAACAATGATTTTAGATATAAAGTTTCGATAATTAAGAACAATATTCTGGAATCTTAAACAACATTAAAACCACGTTGAAATCCACCACACGAAGACTAACATTCCTTTCAGTTGATAAGCGCCCTCTGGCTATTAAAAATAAAAGTACTATAATCGATAAATTTTCATTTTTTTAAAATTTTAGTTTACGATAATGATGAGAAAATAAGATTGAGTAAATCTAAAATAATAAAATAAGCAAAAGAAAAAAAATTGGAATGCATTATTTTTTTAAATTAAAATTACTATGCCTGCATAAAAATATATAATCAATATACATTATTACTCATAATTATATTTTTATTAAATACGCAATAATTAAATATATATGATAAATGAATCAAAAAATTTACATATATAAGAAATTAGGCAATAAAATTATCTCTCATTTATTATTTTTATAAGACAAAAATGGAACAATTTTTTTGACTTCCGCTTTATGGGATAAAGATGGCCTTTTAGGCTAATGTCAGACGAGCGTAAAAAACGACGGACGTGTTAACATTTTTTTCGAGGGAATAACGGGTCGGCATCGTTCCTGTCGAAGGGATTTTTTTTTAACTCTTTCCGCCCTGTGGCCACTAAGAGGTCCTCTTTTTGCAAGCCATTATGGATTCGATCACAATGAAGCGGCCGGATGGTAAAAGATGGAACTCAACATATCCGGAGGGCCGATTCCCTGAAAAATTCCCGGGGATTTTCGACCTAGTCCGGATTCGATCCCGGGTCTCCCATAGCGGTAGGCTGCCACCTTGACCGCTCGGCCATCTGGACATCGAAGAGCTAACGGTGTACAGTACATGCGTATTCTAAAAACATGATTATTATTAAAGCGATTGTACAAATTAATGAGTGGCCAGAATTGAAAGAAACTTCATTTAAACTTTATAAAAACAAATATGAAAAAGGAAAAACGGTTACGATCAAAAGAACCTACCCGATATTGCCTATGTTTTGTTTTTGTTTTTGTTAGTTTTTAAATATTTCTGTACGTAATAAAAATCAAACAGCGCATCGCAATCTATATAAGATCCGTGTTGACATATATGCGTCTGAAATCAAACTGATTACCAACACGCTCCGTGAAAAATGGCATTCGTCTGACCACTGCCTTTCTGTCCGTGAATTTTCGGGTCGCGAATAGAAAAAATAGCGTTTTCACGCTCGTCTGACATGAGTCTTACTCAGGTGTGGCCAAACTTTTATCCTTTAGGGGCTACTTTTTTGATAAAGTATAGTCTCGGGCGACTATGAATATGGGCAAACAATTTTAGGATTTTTATATGCTCATGCGTTAACATTCATTTGCATTGTTCATCGGGATAAATACAAACAGTATGGATACGTTGCACAGACAGTGCACGTATTGTTGTAAGAATAATTTTTTTTTTATTTTTTATTTTATTTTTAATGAAAGGGGCGGAAGACCAGGACTACTCAGGGGTATCGCCTGGGTGAAAAGAAAAAGGGAGAAGGGGTAATGGATAAGGGGGGTAGAAGTGTGATAGGAAGGATGGTGAAGATGAGAGAAATCGTCAGCGCGAACAACGCAGTAATATAAATAGGTGGATACATGTGCGGTATGCAAAAAGAAAGAGTGTACACGTAATTATGGCGCGTTACATATGAAAGAAAAGCTTTGTGGTTATAGAATAAATATAAATACCGGAGTTGAAAATGGTGATAGTTACAAAAGGGTACATGTTTTGCCGGTTATAACGCGGCCCCTGGTGTAGAGGTCAACTGTCGTGTGAAGAGTCCCTTGTCTGATTCCGGTTGGTGAAGTTTGGATTTAAAGCGCCGGTTTCCCGGATAAAATCGGTAAATCCATTGTAGGTGGCACTGTTGTTGATGAGGAGATCGGGCGTGCAGGGCCAGTTGAATCCTTCAGTGAGGGCTTTGTGAATGAGTTGATCCCTCTGTGTGTCATAGAGGTTGCAATCAAAGATGAAGTGCAGGGGATCCTCTATATCGCCACTGTCACACTGACAGAAGGGGGTATCGCTGTGGTGGAATCTGTTGAGATATTGGCGAAAGTTCCCATGGCCAGTGAGGAGTTGGCTGGTGAAATAGTTGCCATTTATGTGGTTGAGAGAGAGACGGTTGGGAATGTTAGGCAGGAATTTAAAGGTAGTCCTACCAGTGTCCGCCTCTTCCCATTCCCTCTGCCACATGTGGATGAGCGTTTCTCTCATGAGATTCTTGACAGCCACCGTTGGGATGTCATCAAAGCTTGGTGTAACAGGAGAAGTGGCTGTCTCCTTAGCCAGCACATCTGCTTCCTCATTTCCTATTACACCTTGATGGGCGCGGGTCCACGATCTTCAGTTCGTCTATGATGAGTTGGTGGAGATGGTTACGCTGGGTTTTCTTGCTTATGCTCCAGAGAGCGGCCTGGCTGTCAGAGCAGATGCAGACCTTCTTCCCGCGGAGCTTGTAAGAATAAATTATCGAATTAAGATTTTTAAACATTAATTTAAGTTAAAGCAAATTGTTCAACTTTAGCTACACGGGCTACTTTCAAAACCTTTGCGGTCGACCGGTTGACCGTCTACGTGTTGGCCATCCCTGGTCTTACTCATTAGCCTATCACATTAGATCCATGAAAAAATCTTAGATTTGCTCTTTGCAATACGGTTTTATTTAGGGTTGACTTGCGTCCTACAAATACGACTTACATATAAACTTTATTGATCTACTTTACAAAAAAAAAAAAAAACATTTTTTTTTATACTCTTTCCGCATTGTGGGCACTAAGAGAGCCTCTTATAGCAGGCCCATTATAGGTTCGGCCAGGCCTACAATGGGGCGACTGAATGGTGAAGGAAGAGGCCCGACATATCTGAACGGATAACCCCCCGAAAAATTCCTGGGGATTCCTTGACCCGTCTGGATTCGATCCCGGGTGGTCTGCCATCTTGACCGCTCGGCCATCCGGCTGTCTAAAAAAAAAAAAACACTTTATATCCAAAAATTAAAGCATTTAAAAAAAATATTAAAAAGTACACAAAAAACATGCAATTAATTTCTAAACGCATGTATAGGATTTTCTGAATAAAAATCTTTAAAATACTGTATAAAATTCTAAATTTAATACGAGCAATTATTTACCAGTATTGTGACATCGTCACAATGACTTAAGTTTAGTAGTGTCTTGCCCTTGTATAGTACATCATACTTTTCCTGTTAATGATGTCATGCCGGTCATCTATCTAACTCCCGTTCAGGAGAAAACTTTTTGATTGAAATAACATGACTTCCGGTCCAAAGCGGAAGTTCGTATACAGTTAAAGTCACTCGAATTGGTAAGAATTGCGCCGGACACCGAATCGACGATTGCTCGCTATGATGAAGCCTGAACAGCACAAATGTATACGCCAAAGCCGGGCGCACAGTCCAACTAATCGGCCGATAGAGAAGGGGAATTTAAAAAAAACTTATCACATTCCCCAGGTGAGGCTCGAACTCACAACCCCGGCATAACTCACAAGTACTGCTTATAAGTACCGTGCGCTAACCAATTGCGCCACTGGGGACGATGGTTTTTCAACTACGTTAATAATTACCAACATTCTCGTTTGTGAACGTAAAACGATCCCGAAATAAGCCAACTCGTAGTTAATTTTTCACGTAGCGTCCGTGTGTTCTATGCGTTTCGCTTTCGGCATAGGTCAAGACAGGCATTCGGAAATAGAAAGCAAAAAACAGAGCACCGACAATCGAACAGTCGTCACGAAATCAATGTCAAAAATTGCAAATTTTGGAATTTTCCACGCTAGTGGGCGAAGTGCCTGGCATGGAATTGGAATAATTTGTTCGACTAAATTCGCAATTGTCGAATTTATAGCAAAGAGAACATTTGTTCAATGACTTATTTCTGTTGCACAATCTGCAAACACAGTGATGCCTCATCCGCAGGCTCACTCTGTAAAAAAAAATAAGTTTGCGTTTCACTTGCGACTACCCGAACGAAGAAAGAAACCTCCCAGTTCCCGAAGATTTCGCGGAACACACATCGAGGATTCCTGGCTGTTGTGTCCGTAAAATAAACGATTACTTGTTAACGTATATACGAGCAGCATCACAAAGACGACGAAGGACCTCCTGGTAGTACTCCTTTACGATGGTTTGGCCTTTTTCACTCACGATACACCACCCCACGAGAGTCGAAAAAATTGTCAACATGACCTTGATATTGCTGCGAACCTGCCGCACTTTTTTGGCCTCGAGGATCGTCCCCGAAAGCCTGCTAAATCTTGCGAATGGTCTACACTTGGGTATCGCCAAGGTTTTTGGCAAAATTTGATGCAATTTTGCTCTCACGTTGTTCAGTCATTTTCAACTTAGTGGAATCCGACGAGCGCTCACTACATGTACTCACTCATAGGCCGACTGCCAGCGACTGACGCTTCCTGCAGGCGGGAAAAAATTCAGGACTGTGCATGACTGTCCCCTCCACAACTCCACCGAAAGAGGCCTCCCGCGCATCATTGGTTTATGCGGAAAAAATAAAAGTCCGATACTTTTTGAACAGACCTCGTAATTAAGTGCTACATTTGTTTGAAATGTGCTAACTCACGTCTGACCGGAGACAAAGGAGCACGACAAAGGGTAGAGGTGCGGGGTCGCCTAACTAGGTCAAGGGGCAATTCGGTGTGGATTATCCCCTGGAGATTTACATACATAACACTGGGCCAAAGTCACGTGGTTAAAACAAAGTTCTACATTCATTTTGCATTCTATACAGTGTATATGTTGATTTGGGCAATTTGGATAATAAAAGTGGTGTGAACGTTTTGCAAGAAGTTAAAGAAAAAATCGAATTTATTATTACCGGAGAAAAAATCCTTTAATCGTGAACAAAACGGCAATGAACTTTTTGTTATTACGAGTATTTTCAATACGAAAGCTCGGAGTTTCGTGCACCAGACGCAATTGTCAAAGAAATGTAATTTCGGCTTCGTCTCTATTCGTAAGGATGATTATTAAGTTTAAATTTAATTTTGAAACGCGATGCGCTTGAAAGTTTGGCGTGTGTCGGGTCGAGAACTGCGACTTAACGACGCGACCGGTAAATCGGACGGGGCGAAATGCTTTCGGGTCGAAACGGGGGACGTAATCTAGAGGAACGTTATTGATCATGTTTGATTAACCTGGAGTAAGTGCTTGTGGTGTAGCGGTCATCACACCCGCCTAACACGCGGAAGGTCCCAGGTTCGATCCCTGGCAAGCACAATCTACATTTTTTAAAAGTTTCGCGGATCTTTGCGTGAATTTCATCATTCCGTAGACGGGCCTTTTAAATTATTGAGCAAATTCGCCGAAACTCACCTCGCTTTCCTGGAAAACACCGTGCTTTCTTAAGGAAGGACAGGCAGTTGAACAGACAACAGTGGTAATTTATATGTCTACAATTTTTTCGAATTGTAGTTCAATGACACCTAATCATGTAGCAGTCATTACTATATTTTCGCCCCGACAGATGCCTTTCAGCGAAGAAATTTCTTCAAATGTTATATCAGGACTCGTAAAATATAGATTACCAGTATCCTATTTTCATCATATAATTGTGTCCTACTATCATTATACTTATGTAGTTTTAATGAATGTATGCCAAACGCTAATACTGTATTCATTTCTTAATTCTAAAGTAATACTCATTAATTATTTAAGGAAAATCTGTTTAATTGAAGAATAAACGCGTTTTAAATATACAGTAAAATACAGTGTTTTTAGTACTAGATTCATATTTTCAGGATAAAGAAGTCACAGAAAAAATCAGAAATTTGAATATTTTCAAGAGATATTTATATAATTCAATTATAATTATCGCAATGATATTCTGAATAACTTGAAACATGCAGATTTTATTGATTGTGCAAATACAACCAAGAAAATACAGTAATGTGTTGTTCATTGTATTTATTTGACTGTATTTCCTCTTCTGTAAAAGTATTTGGAATAGGTTTAGTGGATTCGTACGAATGTGTTGATCAGAAGAATAAGAAAAATAAGAAATATTTTCAATTTTACGCAAACTTAATTGAAATATATCTTTGGCTGAAAAATCTCGAATTTATATTACAATTGCTAATACCAGATTATTATTGCTTTCGAGTAATGAAGCTGTACAAAAAGCATTCGACTCCAACTTCGCTAACTCTTCCATTTATTGCAGTATATATTCCTTTACAATTTAGTATTATATAAACGAAAAAATTCAATTTGCATTACTCGAAATATAATTACGAAGAGTACAAAATTGCAAATCACATATAGTTTAGTTTAGTTGTATATTTAACCTTCGTCTTCTTGGTTTGGTATATCCAATTTTCAGATGAAAAAGGATTAAAATGAATTCTTTCATAATTGTAGCATTTTTAATTAATTATCATTCTAAACAAATGAAAAACTATTCAAGGTTATATTATATTAAAAATATAACTATGAAAATCAAGAGAATGTTAACGAGGCGAATATATTCAGTATATTATGTACAGTACATAAACACATTTCTAATTAGAATAACATTTTTTCTAATTAAATATTCGGGCATAAACATTTTAAAGAATATTAGTGAATCTTTCAAACATAATTCCGAGTAGAAAGTTCAATACACATAAAGAAGAAATGCCCACTGCACAACGTAAATAATAGGTTAACTGGCTTTCCTGTTCTATTGAATCTTCCATAGTAGTATTTTCTGTATCGGATGTTATATCTCCAAACTCTTGCAAACTGCCTTTATTCACGTGTGGACATTCAATTGCATATATCTGCAAATAAGAATTTATGAGTTAAACTTTTGTTTAAATTTTACTAACTGAATCCGTAAAAAGCAACGAAAGATTTTCTTATAAGCATGACTACAAATGATATAAATTTAAGTACTTACTGAATTTTCATCTCTATCGCCAAAAATCCTTCGGGCTTTTAAAAATAAAACTTCATTCTATATCAAAATATATAATTTTATTACTTAAACAAGCTTATAACTATGTACAATATAACATAATTCAATATCGTTAGTTGGAAAAATCATAAATCTAAAATGTTATTTTTCCAACAAATTATGGCTCGGACAAACAATATAAATAAGGGATGGAAACGACCAGAGCTACCCACTATATGCTGAGAGTTCGGAACAGAATTGAAGTATTGATAGAAGGTTCTATTTGTCTATATTTTTATCTGTTTCAGTTAATAAATGAATCGAGTATATTTCGTTTTTAAAGTATCTTAACGGCTCGTAGAAAGCCACAGCCGAAATATCTCATTCAGAAAATTGTAAAACCACTAAAAAAAAAAAAGTCGGATAGAGTAGGATTTGTATGTAAGCTGACATGATCTCATTCAACCTGGATATGGTCCTAATATTTTAAATTTACTATTATTTGTATGGAAGGAAAGGGCCTCTTATGTACTACAGCTTACGATAATAAGCCTAAATTTGGCCGTGACGTCAGATCAACTACATCACCTTCAATTCCTCATTTGTCATTTGTAAATCTTTCATTCCGTCTGTCAGCTTTGTCATCTCAACTCTTAAATTTTTAAAGTAATTTACATCGGCTTCCTAAAAGTAAAAAATAAGTCATGAATTATATTTCAATATTTTAATATTAAAAAATAGTTTTAAAAAGAAACTAACTGTAGTATTACACGTATAAACCGACAGCACATCTGAACTTTCTTCCGGAGTAACGGTTGATGAACTCTAAAAACGTATACGATAAGTTAATTAGAAAATATAAGAAGTTTAGATTAATTCATTCAAATCACTTACCGAGTTGATTACTTCACGAAAGACACATAGCAACTTTTTTTCACGTATGATGGTTGGATCCGCTTCACTCCACTGTATATATAAAATGAAATGTTTATTAAATTTATTCACGTAAAATAATTAAAATTGAGGAAAAAATATATAGAAAGAATACCATTTTTTCATGATCAATTCCACTTAGAGGAGCAGGCATGGTCTGTACTAAGAATTTATGTTTAATGTATTCTAGCGGGTTGTACGTATTTGATAAGACTTTAACTGAAAACAATTATTTTAGAATAGCTTATTAATGAATATAAAAGTACTTTAAACTAAAATATAAACAACAAAATATCCGAAAAACTAATTGTAAATGCTTACCTCTAATTGAAACTTTTTCACCAGATTCAACGTTTCCATAAGATGGTGAAACTTGATATTTTGTTGGAGCTGTTGTCTTGATTTTAAAACAAACAGTTTCAGATTCATTGTTCTTTAATTTAATTTCGTCTTCTTTCCAAGTGAATAAAAAATGATCATCTTGATTCTGGTTTCGTGCAACTGAATTAAAATATTCAATAATTAGGAAAGTCACTATTTATTCCTTGACGTAATTTAAATCTTAAAATGACAAACAAAGGAAACGAAAGTTATCGTATATCTTTTAGAATCAACTGTGTAATATATATAATGAATCTCATAATGGATATTCTTCTCCGTAAAACTTTAAAGTGTCATTTTTGAAATCATTTAAGAAAGCGATTAGGTTATTAAACGTTTATTTTCTTTAAGAGAAATCCTAGTATAAAACAGATAATTATAGAAAAAAAGGTAATTTAGTAGATAAATTATAGAAAAAAGGTAATCCAAAATTGGAAAAATAAACAATTTTTTTCTAGTATCAAAAGGGAAGGTGATAATATTTTTTTAAGGGAAAATGCATTTTCAAGACTAATAAAAACTGAAATTGCAAGAAAATCCGCCTTCAATAATTCTTAAACCTTTAAATAATTTAAAATCCAAGAGCTTTGGAGCCATCTTTAGGCATTTGGTGGCTTTAAAATGAACAATATCAAATATTATTAAGCTGACTATCTTCAAAATTTTAAAGATAAACGTTCTATTTGCAATTAATTAACACTCAAACATTTTTCAAGTATTTATTTCTGTTTGCATTGTAAAATCGGGTAAAAGCAAGTTATAGTCTCAAAGTAGAAACTATGAGTGCTGTAGACTAGAAAGAACTAAATATGGCAGCATGATCTCTACAGCAAAATGTGAATTCAGCTCAAAATGTATATGGTTCAAATTCTATAGCAGCTCTAGCAAATGACGTATTAAAGCCTGATAACATTTTAAATTTCAAGCAAATGTAAAATTGAAATTCAATTAAAAGTTCTAAAAAATTGTTCTAATATCGAAATTAATTTTTACGAATTAAAATTTTTTCATTACAGTGGTGCCTCTTTCATCGAATTTAATTCATTCCAAGAGGCCATTCGAACTCCGAATCAATTTTCCCCATTATTCATAATGGAAAGTAAATTAACTCGTTGGCGGTTATTTTATTCATTTATTAATATTTTAAACATTATTCATTCTCACTCACCCGTAAAAGTTAGATGAGAAGGTTCGATTTCCAATTTGTTACTCATGTTTATATTTAATTTACAATTAAAATCTTTCCGTTCGAGTCGTGAATTCAAATTATAGTTCGTAACGGAACCGAATTTTAAAATTTAAAAGTTTGCCTTTGACGAATGATGGCGCTTCGATATATAAATATTTTTAAATCGTATTTTTCGAATTTAGGTGTTTTTTTTTTAAACATTTAATTAAATGGAATTCAATAGATGGTTAATTGAATCATTTATAATAATTTGTTAATTTAAACAGTTACATTAATATTTAAGTTTAATTAATATATTTGTTTATCGGCTGAGCTGTCAAAGTGGCAACTTACCTCTCTGGGGGACCCGGGATCGAATCCGAACTTGGTCGAAAATCCCCAGGAATTTTTCGGCGGGGGTGATTCCTTTGGATATGTCGGGCCCGTCTTTCACTGCCCGGCCGTCCCATTGTCCAAATCCATAATGAGTTTGCAAATGAGGCCCTCTTACTGCCCAACCGGCCGACAAAGTTAAAAAAAAATAAGTGGTTCCTGTTCAGTGTCGTCTTCACGCGTGGGCACGCTAGGCAGTTGCCCGGAATCCCCACGCTAATTTATGCACAGACAAATTTAAAACTAATTTTCTGATCACCTGCCGGTTGTGTATGCAAGGCTCCTTGCACTGTTTTGTCCAGGGGCTTAAAATGATGTTAAGAAGGCCTTGCTCCCGTCTCTATAAAATTAATGTTATTTTTGATAATAGAAAATACAAACTTTAAGACTTTTGTTTATTAATAAAGAAAAATTCTACATATTTCATTTGTTCAAATAATAAATAAACAAAAATAAAATGATAATAATGGATAAAGGAGCCCATTCTATTATTGGACTGGCCACGCGGAGTTTTCCAGGTTTTCTTCACTTTAGTAACACCTAAAGTACTCTAGTAACATCTAAATGGGGGCCAGTTCTCTTAAAATACCTCCCGGAAGGTATTCCCCGGCAGATTTGCCGTAATCAAAAATCAAATAAACTAAATCAATATAACTGTAGATAATGGTCTGCTGACAGCGGGTAATACAGTTGGATAAGCAAACTAATGACGCATTCCATTTCAAACGAAACGGACAAAATGCCATTGATTTGCTTATCAATTGAATTGTATTACAGCTACTTAACCAGGCAACGTGCCCAATGTTATGCAAGTAAAGATTGCAACATATACATTTCAATACGATAATTAGACGACAAGATGACCGAGCATCAGCCTACCGCTCTGGGGAACGCTCAATCGAATCCGTGCGAGTGTTCCCAGAAAATTTTCGAAGTGTCCTTATCACTCCATTACGAGCTTGGCTAAACCCACGATGGATATGATTAAAAGACTCTTGTGGCGTCTTCAGGGAAGAAAGACAAAAAAAAAAAAAAAAGCAATTTAAGATAATAGAGAGGTTGCGGCCGACGTTTTCATCGCGAAAACGTGTACGTCGGACGTTTAGCGCCGCTTTCCTGTAAGCCTAGAAGTTTGACAATGGCGTTTGGAACGTCAGTGGAATCATGCTCGACGTATCAAACGCCATTGTCAAACTTCTAGGCTTACAGGAAGGCGGCGCTAAACGTCCGACGTACACGTTTTCGCGATGAAAACGTCGGCCGCAACCTCTCTATTATCTTAAATTGCTTTTTTTTTTTTTTTTTTTTTTTTTTTTTTTTTTTTTTTTTTTTTTTTTTT
>NW_019384320.1:804741-817465 GCF_000671375.1 Centruroides sculpturatus
TCAGTATATTGGTCACCCGGGTTCGAATCCGAACGGGTCGAAAAATCCCCAGGAATTTTTCGGGGGGTGGTCCGTTCGGATACGTCGGGCCCCGTCCCTCACCAACCGGCAGCCCCATTGTGGGTTTGGCCGAATCCTTAATAGGCTTGCTTAAAGAGTCCGTCTAAGTGCCCACAGGGCGAAAGGAGTTTAAAAAAATAGATAAATATTTATTAATTTTAATTAAATAAATAAAATTTATTTGTAGTATAATTTTTTGAATTGAATCACTAAATTGGCAAACTGATTTTATTTAAGATTTTGAAAGTTAAAATGATTTTTGATCGGTGACGTCATTTGGCAAGAAAGCAGAAGAGCAGGAGGAAGATGTTCAAGAGGAAGTTAAGTGCGTTGGGATTTCATAAAACTGACGACTTCGATGTAAATTGTAAGTTATGACTGTTAAAGAATATGTATCCGAATTAAGGTATTACGTATAGACCGGACAATATTAAAATTTCTATGTCAATTTACAAACGATTTCTATTTCGTATCTTCGATTGATGCCACCAGCAATGAGTAAAAATAAATAAAATATTTTCGTTATTTCTAATTTATTATTTCTTTGGAATCAATATCGAATTATACCATTATTATTGGGTGTACCTTTTATTTTCTTTACATTCGTATTGTAGATAGTTAATTTATGTAAAAAGATATTCTATGTAAAATACACAATGTATAATTTATTAAAAGTTCAGTGTAATGTCTATAGCATATAATTATACTACAATGAGTGTAAGTTTACAAAACGTGTCGGTTTATGTGAATTATTTACTGATAAATGACTAATTAAACCGTAATTCTTGCTATTCTCTCGCTTTATTCGACGGGCGCATTGCCTGGCAAGATAGCTTTAATATGGCTGGGTAAGTGAGACGGTGACGTAGCCCGTTTGGTTTGAAATGGACTGTCTGCTTGCTTCTCTGTCTGTATTAAATCTACTTCGCTAGGCAATGTTTTAATGTGATTTGTTTTGCATATTTGCTGTATATTGATTTAATATGAAATGTGACTAATGATGATTTCGTGTATGAGATAAGTTCCGTGAAAAACTGGAAAAATGCTGTTAGAGTTGGGAGAGTGAGCAATGGTGTAGTAATTTTGATACACGAAACTTCTGAGTCAGAGGTAATAGTAACTGTGACGCATTTTGATGCGTGGGAATGTGAGATGACGGGCCTATAAAATGGTGGTGCCTCTCCGGCGGGACGTGAAGAAAGAGAAGTGTAATGTTGCCCGATTTTTGACAAAAACTGATTGACATCCATTGACAAGTGCAGGTGTACAGTAAGATGACAGTAAGATTCTCTGTGGCATTCGTTGTTGTGATTGCAGCTGTGGAGAATTTTCCACAGAACTGTGGCTGTTTTTGAACTTTAGAACTCTACTCATATACCTGGGTGCAGTGCAAGATTGCCAGTTGAATTTACTATTGCTTCTGACTTTGAAGTTTCATGTGTCAAAATTACTATGCTATTGTTCATCCTCTCAACTCTTCATGGTACTTTTCTGGTTTTTTATTGAACCTGCCTTGTAGAAAGCATTAAAATTTAAAGATAGATTAATTCTTACTTAGTAATAAAGTATTGAAATTAAAGTATTTATTTTCCAGCCTCTACAGATTTACAAAGTCTTGTTGTATGGTTAGAAGATCAGAAAATTAGGCATTATAAAATTGAAGAAAGAGAATGTCTTCGAAATATTGGAAATACCAATTGGAAAGAAAGCTTTTCAAAGGTATAAATAAATATAAAATATATTTGAATAGAACTGCATTAAGACAGCCAAATTGAACATATACAATAAAGTGATTATTGATTTGCTGGATTAGAGATTATCAAACTGATGAAATAACAAATGTTTTTAGCTGCATTTATCAGCTTCATCTTTAAAAAAATTTTATAGTATTATTGTAGAGACCCTTCTTCCTTATACTGTGTTTGTGTACCTTGATAATTTCATGTTTAGTGTTATGCTGAACATGCATAAATTATCAAGGTATACAAACACTAGCACTACATTACGCTATCAAGTTACAAACTATCAAGATACACAAACTCTAGAAGTACTAATTATCATCATGGGTTGTGAATGTAGCTAGAGCTGTTGAACTATGGCCCTTCTCAGAATCATATTGGTGCATTTTGATTCTTGTTGTGAAGTGTCTGAATGCATCTAATGTGAACACTTTTGTTGAAAGATAAACAATTCAACTACAATTGTATGAAAACAAAAAAATTTAATTTGTTTTTAAAATTTTTTTCTACATTACAGAAAATTTCGTTATAATTAGAGATGGTGCAAATACTCAAATACTAGAAGGGATTTTGAATATTATGTTGATAAAAAATAAACTTGAATACTGTATTACAAATATCTCCAAAAGTACAGTCACAGTGATATATCTGGAAGTAACCAAAGGGGGACTAACTCAAAAATTAAAAATATTTGAATAATTAATAAGTACTTTTTATTAACATGTGCATGATGATCTATTGCAGATGATGTGTTAAATTATATTTGTCGTCATAAGTGTTTTTAAAAACAATGGTTTGAAGTTTAAAGAAATAAATTGTTTTGGTCAATGGTATCTCCTTGTATCTGCCACTATGTACAAAGTGTCTCTTCAGCACATGTAGTTTAATTTGTGACAAGAAAAGAAACAGACTGGATCCTGAACATTTTTTGAATTGTTTTATTAAATAAAAATTAGCAATAAGTGAGAATGAGAACAATTATTTTATGATAAAATGTCAACTAGGACATATTTATTATTATACTGGATAACTGATTCTGCAAATTAAGTAAGCAAATTCAGAAAAACAGTCTTTATTTATACAGGTGATAAATAAAGACTTTTTCTGAATTTGTTTACTTAATTTGCGGAACCAGTTATCCAGTATAATAAGTCCTAATAATAGATATGTCCTAGTTGACGATTTATCTTAAAATTATTTAATTAAGGACACAAAGGCATATAAATTGAATGAGAACAATTCTTTGCTAAGCTATTGTAGTTGTGATGTAGTACCTAAGAAAAGCTAATTTAAAACTCAGTCAAAATTAAAAGTTTGAAGTTTAATTTTTTAGAATTTAGTAAATTGTTTTTCTTTTTACTTTTTGTTTCACTTTATTAATATATTGAACTAAGTAAAACAAATTAAATCATAAATATTAAATAAATTATTAACTAAATAAGTTATATAAAGTAATTAATTTCCCTAAATGTTTGGGGTATTTGAGATCTAATATTAGAATTTGATGTTCAGATTTGAGAAAAGTGATATTTACCCATCTCTATAAAATCAATAAATACTATAATATGCTTCTGGTCTAGCTTAGTATATACTTGTGAGCACTATGTTGTCCTCTCTATTCCTAAACTTTTTACACCATCTCTAGACACAAGATCAGCTTTAGAACATCAATTTATTTTCCAAAAAAGTATGCATTTTGGACCTACAGTCCCTCATCAGCTTCTTTACAAATATTTACAAAATTGACACATCCATGTCTACGAAATGTACTGTACAATGAAATCTTAATGATTGGCAAATTATCTATTACATATCCAATCATTATGTATATAATTAAACATGTTGATATGATGTTTATAGCAATATAATTAAAACAAGCACTACACAACATTACAAGCTGGCCAACTGTTGTAATATTGTGTAATGTTTGTTTTAATTATATTGCTATAAACATCATATCAATATGTTTAATTATATACTGTACATAATGATTGGATATGTAATAGATAATTTGCCAATTGTTAAGATTTTATTGTACATTTCGTAGACATTAATGTGTCAATTTTGCAAGATATAATGATATATTTGAGGTTTGAAAAATGTTTAATTACAGTTAATAAGTGATTTCTATAATCCATGTAATTTTTGTTTGTTTAAATTTAGACTTTCAAATAATAGTACTAGTTTGTTTTTGGTTTGTACATTTAAAAATTGAAATATTGTGTTTCAATTTTTAAATGTCATTATTTTATTTATACAACATATATTCATATATATCAGATACTTTTTTATTTTATTTATTGCATAAGTATTACTTGATTTAATTCAAAATTTAAATAAATTAACAAAATATCTTTACATGAAATGCCTTCAATATTATAAAATTATTGAAAAAATAAATTTTAATATCAAAGATCACCTAACCCCTTTGACAATTAACAGTGTCAGCATATAGCAAATTGCATTTGCTATATACAACACATAATTGGTTGCTTGAGTAAATACTGAGCAAACAGACTTGTTGATCTGCATACAATAAGACTACTAGTGTCAACTTACAACATACAAAAAAGCTGCAAAGATTTAAACAAGTTTTTATACTTAGTTGGTAAAAAATAGACTGAAGCAAAATCAAGATGTTTGAAAATAAGCTCATGTGTTATCTTATAAAATGGTTGTTTTGGTTCTTCTAAATTACTGTGCATAAATTTTGTCAAAGGTACTGAAAAAGAATAAAGGAATGTTATAATATACTGAAGTTGTTGTGATAAGTTTGGCAAAACAGCACTAACAGGTTGCTGAAATAACACTTTAGTAAATTACAGTGGTTCTTTAGTTCAGTTTTTGAACTGGTTTGCATTGCTTTAAATTATTGAAAAACATCATTGAAATAAGCAAATAGTGTAAATAAAAATACATTTATAAATATTAATAACACTTATAAGTAACAGAAATTAAGTTAAAAATGACAATACAAAATTTAATCTAGATTACTAAAAATAACATTTTAAGGATTTATTTTAGATAATTCATTTTTGATAGTCAAATAATGAAAACTATTAAAGTTTTAAAATGTAATAATTTTAATATTAATATTTCTAAAAATTTTTATTGTTACAGAATATTTATATCAAGCATGTGATTTCTATTTGATATATTATTACATAAATTATAGCTATTTTACAATTACAATTATTTTAAAATATTTTATTTATTAATGATGTATGTTATACATTTTATATTACTAAACATATATGTATATATTTCTCTTCCAGTATCTGAATGATGTAGGATGTCCATTTAACCATGATGATACAGCTGCTGTTATTGATTGGCTTCTTGGATTAGCTGTTCGTTTGGATTATGGTGACAACAGTAAGTTTTGTCTATTTTTAAAATATATTATTTGAAGGTGTTTAAAAAAATACAATTGTTTCAAAAGTAAGCATTCTTGGAAAATTTATATATTAATTGAAAGAGTGTTTCAGTATTAGTTTAGTTTGAGGAAATAGCTAGGGTTAAAACACAGTATTCATGAAGCAAATTAATTAAAGCTCTTATCCTGTAGATGATGCTGCTGAAGAGAGATTTGAGAAAGGTGCAATGGTTTAGTTGTGGTGGAGTGGCAAAAGTACAATGTCTATGGGATAAACATGTGTTGAAGTAGTAAAACCTTTTACTACTTCCACAACTTTTCTCACAACTGTGAGGAAAGTTGTGAGAGACTGGATGAGATGGAAATTTTAATTAATTATATATATATCAAATTTTATATATCAAAATATATCAAATTTGTTTAGAATAATGCTTAAATTTCACATATTCTACAAAGAAAAATTTTCCCAACACTAAAAATGAAAGGAAGTGATCGCATCTGTGCCTGGATTTACTTCCATTTCAAAGGCAACACATCTTCCGAATGTATGTGTCACCAGAAACTTTCATCTGAAATTTATCCATTGATCAAAAAACTTAACATTGCCTAAAAGGGGCATTGAAATCAAGGGGGAAGACCCCAAAATAAAAGACGAACATCGAAAACAAAGAGAATCTGCCTATCCATATCCTGGTGCAATTGTATTACAGCCAAGTTCTACTGTTGATCCTGTCAACAGCTGCTGTCACCGGACCATAGCTGTGTTTATCTACTGGACATTTGACCAAAAAGACCAAAAACTGCCCCATCCAGGAGTATTACCCAATTCAGTGGAAACCTTTTCACTCCTTCGTCAAGACTATCCACGGCATCAATCAACCTACCAATCAAGGTATTTCACATTGTGCATAATAATGTAAGCTCTCTCTCTTGGCTAGGAATTTGTTAACTTCAATACTCAATTATGTTACACTATATAGCTTTATCCAATTTAATTGCTATTTGAAAGCTATAACGGAACTCTGTTATTGTGACCGGAGGGTCAGCACCTCTTTAGTGCCTCATCAGGACTGACACCACTGTGTCTTCAGGATAGACACAGAAACCTTAACGGCTGCAACTTCGGAATTTGCACAAGTGGTCATGTGTGCAGGCAACCAAATTCAGGATGGAGGGGAATTGAGAGACAGCTGATCAAAAGTGAATCTGCCAGATACAAGGGTAACAAGGTAACAATTAAAATAACCGATTTAATTCAACAAAAAAGAATACGATCAAGAGAGAGAGTTTATAATAAACTGCAAGTTGGCAAAATACCTTGATCAGTGGCTTGATTGTTGTGTTGTTGATCGAAGATCATAGAGGTGGCAATGTCTTAGTCTCTTTTTGTGTCTGGTGTGTCTTTTGTACTGGATCGTCTTGGATCATTGGAGGGAATTCATTGGCTTCTCAGGTTCGGGAATGGCAACAGGATCGGAATGGAGATCGGAGAAAGGCAGATGAAATGGTCAGTGATAGAGCACGCACACACACACACGTCAGAAAGGAAGCTGGATCAGTGAACTCTTGGACTCTTGACGACCCCTTGTCCTTGAGTCACTCCTTTTATACCTCCAAGTCACATTATCATTTTTCACCAATTGTGAATTTTTGTTATTAGTTCCCAATGACACATTCGATGAGTTCCCTGGGAAAGGAAACGACTCCAAGGAGAGAGATGCAATCATCCTTTGGTAATAAAATTAGAAAACTTTCAAAAGACGAAAAATGAATTTTCTCTCCCAATTTTCGTCAAGTCCAACTCTCACATTATGCTATGTATACATGTAAATAATTTACAAAAATAAACGGGTATTTTTCCTTTATAATTAAGTTGTAGTGTGCACTTCTTTTGGCTGCGTTCTCTCTCAGGCTGTCTCCATCCTGGACCCCTAGTGTCCATGCATGCGACCGCTCACGTGTGAACGAACGAATTACCATCACTGATCCTGACATGGGCATCGCCGATCTGGTGCCAACCCTTTGGTCACAACTTACACTTTGAGAACCATGGATATAGAATATAAAGGAACAAGTAAATTATTCTAAACAAAAGAGAAAAATTATCACACAACCAACAGCTAAGCAAAATTAGTAATACTCTCAAACCTCAACAAAAGCATAAAAATTGTACATAAGAAATTTAAAAATGATGAGATTAAATTTAAAAAAAAAATTTGCATATGGAGATCGAACCCAAAAACAGCCTCTAAATGCGATGCTCTAACTAACCATGCCACACTGCTGCTTCGTGAATCAGTCTTCTGTATTGGTATTAATGGTTGTTGGAAACTTTTATCCTAATTTTTCCAAGAATGTCTTAATAGTGGGTCCTACAGCTTTGGTAGAGTTTAAGTACAAGTAAATACAGTTTAACCTGCTTATAACGTCATCCATGGGACCGGCAATTTTTTGACGTTATAACCGAGTGTCGTTATCTGCGGGGTCATAATTTCAGTTCCATAAAAATATCAAGTCTGTTTAAGAATCTATTATAAAATTCATTAATTTAATATCGTATGTATAAAAGTGCAAACTAAATATTTAAATCAACTTTTTTTACATTATTATGTCTAAATTTACAATGATGTAATTAAAAATTTCAAAAATTATTTTTTATAAGAAATTTTTATTTGTCAAGTTTCGATAATGGCGGCACTTTCGGTTTTAACGCCTGGATGATAATTTTCTCGTTTCTTGCTTATCTATCAATGGACATGAAGTCCAATATATTTCACTTTTAGGTTAAATTAATGTATATCAATTAAAAAAAACAATAAAAATATTCACTTAAAAAAAGTCAGTTATTTTAGATTGTAAACTACAACACGAGTATGAGAGCTATGCAGACTAACCCACTGTCACGTCGTTTAAAGAGGTGGCACATCTCACCCCACCGAATCAGGTGGTGACAGTACCACCCACAATCATTCTAGGAAGGGACTCTGACTGAACACGTAGTATTTTCTTTGATAAATAAAATTTATAATTTAATTTTGTAAATTTAAGAGTTCTTCAAATATGACGTTAAAACAGGGTTTTATGTCGTTACAAGTGGGTTTTTTAACATTATCTAGTATAGTAAAATCGTGGGACCGATAAAAATTTGACGTTATATTAGGGTTGTCGTTACATCCGATGTCGTTATAATCGGGTTAAACTGTACTATACACCACAAAATTTTGTCAAAATTGGTGATGACAAACTGCCAGGTTTTCCTTGTAAGTAGGACAAACTGAAATCATCTTTCAATTAATGTATTAATAAATTTAGAAATATTTTTGAAATATCCATTATGCTTTATTAATACAATCAGACCTTCTAAAGTCAATTTTGGAATTGAAACTTTTAAAGTATGACTTTGTAAGGGAAACTGTAACTTTTTAAAATTCAAGTACAGTTTAATAATAATTAAAATAGTGTTTTACAAATACAGTGGTACCTCAGGATACGAACGCCCCAGCATACGAAATTTTCAGGATACGACACGAAATTCGAACATATTTTTGCTCCACAATACGAACAAAAACTCACCATACGACGTTACATCAGTTCACAGCGCCATTTTCTATTCACTTCTGTTCATTGGTCTCAGTCCACGTGTTTGCTTCGTCGTGGAAGGATCTCGCTCAATGAAGGAAATCTTGAGATATTATCAGAAAGTGACTGATTTTATTGAAAAGAAACATCCCGAAAAGGTTCACACTGGCCGTATTGCTGCTCGGAGTAATCGCATTTGCCTAAGTCATTTTATAAACATTTTAAAAAGTAGGCAAAGCCAAACCTCTTTGGATAGATATTTAACCAAGCCACCTCTATCCAGTGAAAGCGCTGGTGAAAGTGAAGGAAATAAGGCAAAAAGCAGTGAATAAAAATTAAAACAAAAAATATAAAACAACACTAATTTTTTTAATCTTTTCTAAGTTATTTTTAAGTTATTGTTACATTATGTTATGTAGGTTAGATTTTAGTATCATTTCCATTCTTCCCCTCCTCCGCCATCAGTTTACACCGCCACCTTCGTCTATTATCAAAAGTAAAGTGCAAATAAAACTATATATTTTTAAAATTAATTATTATTCTATTATGGTTATTTATACATTTACAACTACAAAACGCACTTTTCAGTGTTTTCCTTACTATATTTATTATTATTTTTTAATGTACTACTTAGCTTTAATTTGAGTGTTTTTTCGTTGGAACGAATTATTTGGTTTTACATGTAATCGTATGGGGAAAAATGATTCACCTTACGACATTTTCATGATACGATCTCAGTTTCGGAACGAATTAATTTCGTATCCTGAGGTACCACTGTATTATTTTAATTATTATACTGTTGACTACAAAAAGCTTATAAAATATAGATATTTGTTTTAAAGAGCAAATGTGATTATTTTGAGTTAGATTTTGATTTTATATAAAGACAAAATTACTTTACTGTAATTTTTTGGTTGTCACTGGAAATAGTAAACATTTTTTGAACTTTCATTGTTTCAATGTTATAAACACATTGACTTATAACTTCAGATCTTTTCAGTTAACTTTTGTATTTTCTCATGATCATCACTAATAGAAAATAGATGCTGGTTCATTATGCAGTTTAATTTGTTTAATATGATGATGATGCTTAAAATTATGAAGCCATCCATGGAGAAGATGTTTTTTTTAACATTCGTTGTTTTTTTGACAAGTTATATTTTTTCAACAATTGTTAAACCACTAATTAACTTTCATATTTTTGAAACATTTCAAACAATTGATTATCTATTTCTTGAAGTATAAGCTGTCTGTTTCTAAATTTTGAATCAAAATTTTGCATATTATAGAATAGTTAGTAGAAATTGAGAGTTTAAATTAATTTGTTGCTGAAATTGCAAGTTTCCTGTAATTGAAATGCAGTTCACATATATGATAAAGTAATCTTTTTTGGTCATAAGATGATATGTGCTTTTCATTTTCTTTCTCATATCAAAAATGTATAAGCATCGTGAAATATTACTTATGAATGAACTGCTTTACTGTTAGTGACAAAAATGTATGGTCATGCTAAGACATTACTTGTTAGTCTTATAAACAAAACCTTCGCTAATATGTTTACGGCACCATCAGGTTGATTATATATTAAGCATAAGCAGGTACAGTATAAGCAGGACTAACAAATTAATTGTGACTTTTTATTTGTACTGGATTGCCTTTTCTTGTAATTGTTATGGGTAAGCATAAAATGCTTGAGAGAATGAATCATACAGGAATAATTCTCTCTCCATCTTAATTGTATTCCTGTATGATTTGTTCTCTCAAGCAATTTTATGCTTACTCATAACAACTGTGACTTTATATATTATAGAAGTGTTATTTTAGCATCATTGATTTGTATAGGGCCAAATTTGGATTGCCCATTTGTGATTTAATATAAGAATATTTTTACTAATATGTTAGAATATTAAATACAGTAGAGCGTCGATTTTCCGAATCAATTGGGGACTGGGGTTGTTCGTATAACTGATATTTCGGATAACCGATTTATGTACAAAAAAATAGTTTAACGTATCCGATGTCGAAATTTTTCTCTGTTGCGTGTCGCTTCGCGTTGAATTTTCGTCGATGTTAAGCCTAACAAAGACTATTGTATCGTTAAAAATTATTTTTTTATTTTGTACAAACAAAATAAATATATTGAAAAATATAAAAACAATAAAAAATTATACTTCAGATGTTAATTTAGTATCAAAAACGTAAAATATTTCAGTAGTCCAAGACATAGCCAAAGATTGAAGTGCCACAGCACTGGCAAAAATTTAAATTTTCTGACTGGAATTCTTTCGGATGATTGACTTTCGGAAAATTGATGCTCTACTGTATAATCATTATTATTAAATTTTTACTAGGAGAAAAATATAAAGACGCTACTTCAGAAAATATTAAAAATAAAATAAATGCTCCTGTGGTAGTACAGAAGAATCCTTTAGACAATCTAGATTGTAAGTTACCAGTTATTTTATAAATATTATTATTTAATTTGAATATATTTATATGAAATATTATTTTATGTTAATTTTTGTAAAATATTTAAATTTTTATAGTTGATAGTCCAGAATTTAAAGCTGGAGTTGCATCATTGGCTTCATTATTAAATATTACTCAACACCCTAATCATTTAATTACATTAAAAGTAAGTTTTGTTTTAATCTGCTAAAATTGAAAATGGTTTTGAAGATATCACAATGTGTATAAATACAAACAACATATTTACTCACATTATTATTATAATAGTATAATCATATTGTGCAGTTATAAATTGTTAAGTATTGATACTGTTTCTTAGATTTGATGATGTCTTTTTTTAATATCTTTCACTGTTTCAGAAATAGGTTCAATTAGATAAGGAATTAATAATGTCATAAATATTTTTTGTAAATTATCATACATTTTTTCATTTAAAAATTGATGTAAATTTGCATAAATTTCTTAGAGGTGGACAAGGTTTACCTTCTCTTAAATAAACTAGCAAACCTTCCTCTAACTGATTTTCCCGAGGTGACCCACACACAGCTAGGTCTCCCTGATTTTTATAAATGTATTGATTATTTTGATCAAATTTTTTCCTACAAATATTTTAATGGTCTTCTCTCTTCTAAATTTCTTTTTTCTTTTTGTATGTGTTCCTTCTAGAGATACAACATGTTTGTACTCCCCATATGCTCGTTGTTTATCTTACGTTTAAATCTTTGTTCTTCAGGCATCAAAAGATTGTTACAATTATTGAAGAATTTTACTTTCTGAATCTTCATAGGTTTAAATCCATCTGTAAAAACTCTCTTATGTTTGATCTACTCACTGATTTTCGTGCCATTCACAAAAATGTTCTTTTATTTTGTTATGTATGTTTAATTTTACTCTTTGGGCTTGTTATTCAGGGGTCAGCCATTATTGTCAATATGATATTGCTGTACATTATTGTGAAATAAATAAATAAATACATTTTTAATCATGAGACAAAACACATACAGTAGAGAGTCGTTTATCTGAAAGTCAGTTATCCAAAAGAATTCCAATCGGCAAATTTAAATTTTCACTAGTGCTGTGGCACTGCAATCTTTGGCTATATCTTGGGCTACTTTAATATTTTTTTTGTTCATGTGTGTGTTTTAGCTGGCAGCACTGGCACTTTTGTGTGGTGTTTTTCTGAGGACTGTGTGTCGTGCTGAATCGAACATTTTTGATACTAGATTAACTTCTAAAGTATAATTTTTTTTGTTCTTATATTTTTCAATATATTTATTTTGTTTGTAAAAAATAAGAAATAATTTTTAATGATACAATAGCCACGATTATTATTTTAAAAAGTTTACATTAGGCTTAACGTTGACGAAAATTCAATGCAAAGCGACACACAACGGAGAAAAATTTCAATGTGGGATAGATTAATATATTTTTTTGTACATAATTGGTTATTCGAAAAATAAGTTATCTGAACAACCTCAGTCCCCAATTGATTCGGATAAAC
>NW_019384320.1:818923-836511 GCF_000671375.1 Centruroides sculpturatus
CACTTAAAAATAAAAAGTATAAAACATGTCTCTTATATTCATCTGTTACTTCCATTTTAACGAAAATAAACAACTGAAATGTTCCCAATTCTGAACAGTATTATATGAATGAGATCCAATTTAACACTTCAGTGTAAAAAGTATCACATTAGACTGGCATTTCTAACAGCAAAACAAGATTTTTCTCAAGATCATAAAATATGGGAACTTATGGACTGACCTGATAATTTCCGATTTTTCATTAATTAATACAAAGTAAATTTTTATTTTTAAAATACAAGAAATATTTATCATCAAATCTAAATAAATTTTTAAAAAATGTATTGTTGTTTAGTATCTATAACCATCTAAATGTCTGATTTGAAAAACATTTAGATGATAAAAAAAAAAGCCATTAGAAAGAATAAACTGAGCTATTTTTAATAAAATTTACAAGCAATATTGTTTTTAGATATAATAATTGATATAACAATACAACATTGCCAATATAGTGTTATAGGAAAAGCAGTCATTATCAGTATAAGAATTTATATTTTCTTATAACCATATTCTTACAATATTCATTATAATTTATACTTCATTAATCTTTAATGAATCATTCAGTTGACATAAATTTTTTCCTATTAGATGTCATATTCTCATTATAATAATAAAACAGCTAAACTTGTTCAATTAAAGATGAGTTTTCCGGGTTTAAAGACAAAGCTCATAGTTAATTATGGAAACAGGAAATTGGTTCTATTTGAAAATCGACAGACTTCACTCTTTTAAGTCTAACTATATGTTCAAGTTAAAAAAAAGTTAAATTTATATTTAAAATTTTCTGTATAAAAATATTTTCCAGTTATAATTTAACATGTCAATGATGATATAAATTATAACTAGAAAATACCTTTAAAGAATAACTTTTATATTGCATTCTTTAATATTTAATATGAATCTTATGATATTCTATGAATAATTTTTGGGATATTTCAAAATGTAGGATAATGCAACAATCTTACTAAAAGATATATTAAAATAGAATAAAACATACGATGATCAGCACAAAACCTTTCTCACTAATTTCTAACCATATTAACAGGAGTACAAACGTTTTTGGCCTTCTTAATAGGCCTTCCTCGGGTACACTGTGGAGCGTCAGTTAGAAGAAGTTTAAATGCTGCCAATGTTTACCCAGTTATCGTCTTACCAGTGACGTCATCGTCGATGATAGGTATAGACAATATCGAGGGCAAAGAATACATACTTTTGGTAAAGAAGGGAGGTTTGCAGATAGGATACTTGCTAAAGTTGGGGAAAAAATTTTTAAAATAAGCGTGCTACGTTTTTCCCCAACTTTAGCAAGTATCCTATCTACACACCGCCCTTCTTTACCAAAAGTATGTATTCTACGCCCTCGGTATCGTCTATACCTATCATTGACGATGACGTCACTGGTAAGACGATACCTGGGTAAACATTGGCAGCATTTAAACTTCTCCTAACCGACGCTCCACAGTGTACCCGAGGAAGGCCTATTAAGAAGACCGAAAACATTTGTACTCCTGTTAATATGGCTAGAAATTAGTGAGAAAGGTTTTGTGCTGATAATCTTAGAAATAGTTCTAGCTACATATGCATAGTAGTGAAAACATACGATGATAAATATATTTTTTAACAATTGGTTGACTTATAAAGTTTGTATAAAAAAATAATAATTAATAATTTAATATAATTAAACATTTTACTGTAATTTATTTACATCTGAACTAATAAGAATAAAATAAAATTCCTTCTATAATAACTATATTTGATTTGAACTATATTAGTATTTACAGTACAATAAGACCCCACTTAACGCAGGGATAGGTTCCTAGATGACAAAGTGCTAAATGAAACAGCATTAAACAAGGTCATTTTAACACAGAGTAAATAAGGAAAGGGGAAGATATGACCAAAAAATAAACAGATTTTACTTTAATTTTAAGTTATTTTTATATTAATTTGCATAATAATATATGTTAAATAACACACAAACATATGCACACAAAAATGTAACATTCATTTTTTGTGGTGAAGGTCCTGGTTCTGAAATTCTTGTTTTTGCAATAAAGTCATGAAGTTTCATTTGTCACTTTCTTTTTCTTACCTAAAGCAAGTGTTGGTCCAAAATGCCTCATCTTGCTTTTGCACTCTTTTCAAAATCTGGATTATCGCTACAATTTGATCAACAATTTCAGTTATTGTTACCAAACTTTTACTAAGGAAATCTGCAGAGAGATTCTTTGGGTTCTTTGCTTTCAGAATCACAACTTTCCAGTTCTACATGAATCCCTTGTTCTGCTAGTTCTTGAAGATCATCATTGGTTAAGGCTCTCACCAGAAACCTGTGGTAACTTCTCAATATTCTGCTTATCTGCATCTCTTAGTCTTGCTGTATCGATTAGGTTGACCAATTTAATCAACCTAACGATACAGCGATAGGCTCTTCTCATTGAGAATTCTTTGATACCTTCAGCCATAACTTCTTTCACACTTCGTTCATGCATTTACCAGTTAATTCTTGCCAAGCAAAGTCGATATTGCCTATGGCATCCATGATGTTATATTTTTTCCAAAATTGCACCAAACAAGCATAGATAAGGAAAGTACAACACTACAACGAATTGCTGATTGGTTCGTGTTTGGGATTAATTGTATTGTATATGAATCAATGAAATGCCGTGATAATTTGAATCGTTGTAAATTTTGAGCTTGTTTTTAGGCTTTGAGCAGACCACGTTATATCAAATCAATGTTAAGCGAGGTCTTAATAAATTTTGAGTAAGAAATACAGTATTATTTTTATGTACAAATATCAAACTTTGAAACTAAAACTTTGATGTAATTGATTTCATTGGATAATCTTATAAATCTAAAGATAAATAAATATCTTGTTTGTTTTTAGGATTGTTTAACCACCTCAGCCATTTGCCATCAAATTTATTGCCTTAATAAAATATTTCACAATTTTTCCTTTTGGTTTTCTTTTAATAGAATTCCCATTATAACATGCAACTCTTATCATTAGATTTTCAGACAATCAATTTTCATACATATTTTTTAATGTCACATCCAATAGTTTGGGATTGCCTATGTATAGTTTATTTTATCATTTATACATTTACAAGATGCAAAGAATGTTTTTATAACAAAATCTTTAATTTTATAGAATAGATGAGAAAAAATCTGTAATATCATATTAAATTTAAATCTCTACCATATTTTATTAAGTTATAAAATTAAAATTACATATTCTAGGGTAAACCATTTCCATTACAAGAAAGTGATCTTGGATTTGATACTGGAGGTAAATATGAAAAATTTTTTTTTCTATTGAAGTTTGTTACAAATTCAAATTTCTTGATGGTATATTCAATTTCTAGATTATGTCCTCAATCATGCAGCCAAAATTTTACGGCTGCTCTACATTAACGATCTAAGAGATTTACAAACTCGAATCAATGAAGCTTTAGTAGCTGTGCAAACTGTAACTGCAAATCCAAAAACAGATACTCGGCTTGGAAAAGTAGGAAGATAAACTTTAAAGTTGAAAATAATAAGATGATTTTGGTTTATGATGATGATTATATGAAATTAAAACTTGCTTACTCTCAAGAATATATATATAATCAGTTTGTTTATGAATTTGTCAGTATATACAATGTTTCTAAAAATTTTCTCATCAGTTGTTTTTTTTTTAATATATTAAATTATAATATACAAAAAATTAATATCATTTGAATGAATTTAAATAAGATTTATTTATGGAAAAAAATAAATATTTAAAATTGAAGAAAAAGTTTTTGTTTACGTTTATTTCATTTTATTTCAGAGTTTAATCAATACATAAACTTTAAAAGTAAATAAGATAAAAACATTTTATAGCATATGAATAATAAATTTTTTAAAATTGGAATGTGAATATTTTATTTGAGTAAATTTTCTTAGCTTTTATATACACTGCACTTTTAAAGTACATGACAGTAGAATTGTTTCAGAAATCTGAATTTGCAGTAGTGATGGTATGAACACACGTTTACATATGGATGAAGTTTTTAATATTTATCTGAAAATAAATTTATAAAAAATATTAAATTTACTTATGTATTGAAATCAAATTTAAGTAAAAGTAATAATATAATAATCTAAGACTTTTAATTTTGTTCATCCAAGTTTTAACAATTATCTGATTATCACATTTTTCATGTTTTTATTTAAAATTTGGATTTAGAGTGGACAGGCTGTAAAAATAAAATAATAAATTTGACATTTACATTCATAACGAGATGCAGTTAGAATTCCCTCCCCACACAGAACTTGGAATGATCCCTTACGTGAACACTTTAAAAGTTTTAGATTCAAATTCTGTGAATGAATTTAAGCTACTACTATATTTTTGCAGATTGACTGGCATGCTGGAAACCCTGGGGTTATTGACATGCTTGTCTCAAATTTCATACATAGCAGATGTTAATCATGTAAGTTGAGATAATTTACAGCAAGTTTCTGAAATTTGATGTTTATTTTTGCATTTTTTGGATCAAAGTACAATAAAATAAACATAACATAAAAAAAAACTTTTGGCATTCCATGAATGTTTTACATCATTAGATAGTAAAAAAAAAAAATTCAGAAATTAAACATATAATTGTAGTTTTTGATGTAAAGCCAAGTTTCACAATTTTAGAATAAAAACTGGCATCTGAGACCTTATGCAACATAACTTCATTTTTTTTTTTTTTTTTTTTTTTTGTGTGTCCTCTGGATAGGGATATGTAACCTCATAAACTGACATGCCGGTTTTTACGATATGGATATATCTGATTTCATTGTCTTCCCAGAAGCACTGACATGCTGGACAATCCACAAAAATGCAGTATAACAAATTTTATTGCAAATTAATTTGTAATAGATAATAAAATAGTTTATTTTTTTCTTAGTTAATTTATTTCAGAATGATATAAGAATAATGATTTATTTGTCTTTTATTCTAATTTTGAGAGAAAGTTATAATAATAATAATTATATTATTTTAAGACAAAAATGGAAATTCACAGTAAATTCTTTGGTTGTGAATTTTAATCTGAGTAATTTTTGGAATTTTTGTGTCTGTATAATATTTTTTGAAGTTTTGTTTTAATATTTAATTATTCTTTAACATAAAGTTTTCAGGATAAAATTTTATATAGCAATTAAAGTTTTTATCCTCTACTGGGGTAATAGTAATTTACTGATGATGATAAAATTGTTGATTTGAAACATTATTTTTTTTTGTTGATTTTTGTTTTCTTACTTTTAGCTTTTAATGAATTTTTTTCCTATTACTTAATTGAAACAGTCACAAAGTTAGTTAATAAATTGTAAAATGAAATAGAAAATATTAATTTTCTACTTCATTTTACAGTTTTGAATTAATCCATGTTAGTTAATTTCGAATGTAAATTTTTCAAATCGGATTCATGATACTTGTAGAATATTTCTTCATTTTTCAAATGTTTGATAAATGGAACAGCTTTTTACTTAAAGAAGGCCTCTAAATGCAGCCAAAAACATTTGTAGTTCAGAATAGGCATTGCTGAGATAAGTAAGAAAAATGCATATCAGTATTAACAGTCACAAATATAAATGAAATTTTAGTTTTAGTAATGAATTAGTTTTATTTCATCCATGATTATGAATTTTCTGAAGATAGTCTGATATATTTTATTCTAGAAAATTCATAAAGATTTATTAAAGATTTTAATGCCTGGTAGTGTACTGTATTGTGCCAGTGAGATAGTATACTATATAGACTTACAGCCAGAAAACTTGAAACCCAGCTGACAGAACATGCTAGAGCCATTGCCCTAAATAAGTTAGATACTGAGCTTGCGAGGTTGACATCTTGGGAGAACTAAATACTCCCTTTGGGATCATATATGATGTCTGTTTTCTCCCAGAGATATCACCATAATCTTTTTTGGGAATCCTTTATATACAGCTTGAGGATTATCAACTTTCCATTTCTAATCTAACTATGCAATTAATTTTTTGATTACTTTGAAAACTAAGTTATTACAGAATTATTTGAAATCGTACAGAAAAACAAACAGGCTACATCTTGATAATTAATCCATTTTATGAACTACGTAAATATGTGTAATTTGTATAAAGGTAGGTAGTTAATTTCAAATATTTTAAAATTTAAACCTAACATGTGTCATATAATATAACTTAAATGCTAAATTTTATTTAGATTTATTGTAGTTTAACATCCAAAATTTCAAAAATTTAATGAATATGTTCTGTAGATTATATCTGATAAAAATATATCATCAAAATAATTTTTATAATTTTTGCTTTTTGTGAAATGATACTTTGTCATTATTGACTGTGTGATTATTTTAAATATGAATGGAAGAGATTTATTTATTTTATTCAATATAATGTAACTCTTTATAACTCAAATTATATTTTTTGTATTGTATTTTTAAATTATCCAGAAAACAATGTTCTAAGGATAAATACTTCTATATATTCAGGAATTAGGATATGATAGTGATGAGTGCCCTTATTTAAACATAAAGGAAATGTGATCAACCATATTTTATCTTTTACTGTGATGTTATGCATGTAACCAAAAATCTTATAAAATGGAAAAAAATTTATTTTACTCTTTTTGGTCCTATTGGAACTTGGAGGGTTAGCTAATATTAATTTATTAAGAATATATTTTTAATGTGTGTGTCTAATTTTCTCTTCTGTTTGTAATTAATAATTTTTGTAATTTTACAACTTACTTTTACACATCATTGCAAGCTTCATCAATTTCTGAACCTTCTTGATAATCTGGACAGACACATGTTCTTCCTCCTTTACCATCTGGGAGGCAAAGATGATTACATCCTCCATTGAATGATCCACATACATTATTTACTGTTAACAAAAAAGTATCCAATAGAAATTATTTATTTATAAAATTATTAAAAATTATAAATTACTTATGATATAATTTTATTCCTACTCTGTGGACATTGATATGGAACAGAAACAATTCCATATAATTTTCCATTTCCTCCAAGAGGTATTTCTAATGGTTCAGCAGTTCCACCATTTTTATCAACTTTTTGTATAAAATTTCTATAAAAGAAAATATAAAATTACTAATATTTTCAATATCTTATATAATCTTTTATTCTTTAATGACACTGTTATTGAAACTGATGATTATTTATTTTCAAAATGTCTTCTGCATTATCCAGTTTTTAAATATAAAAATTTTGTTTATTCTTATGATAAAAGATTTGTGTAAGATATTAAATTATTATTAATCAAATTATATAGAAATTATGTAAATGAAACAAAACATATGAGCTGAATGAATAAATGCCATTGCAACTATTCATGATTGTCTCACAATCAGACAGTCATCTATCTCTTCTGGTGGCCTGTCTGGAACATCCAGAGCCTGGCCATTGGGGACTGTGGATACATGAAGGTGCCAATGTCTCAGTCAGGTTAGAATAGCCCAGATGGCAGGCAATTTGGTGAAATGATTATTCTACTTTTTTCAGCCTGATGATGCAATCTTACTCAAACTCCTTCAGCTGTGAATATTGTCTTTGGCATTCAAAGACTTCCAAACATTGACTGTATTCACAATTTTCAATAACTGTGGGTGTAAAAGTTGGGGGTGTAGGAGCAACTGCCCTCCCAGATTTGATCAGAACAATGAGGAATATCCAACCAAAGAATGAATAAAAACCAAATCAGACAGACAAAGCCAAAAGGTTAACAAATCTATTGTTAAAGGAAAAATATGATGTACAGGGCAAGCACTACTAATTTGAGGTGGAGAGCATATATTTTAAATTAAATTAATTTTTAATCATATTCTAAATTAATTTAATTGTGACAAGCAATTATTTATCGTGACACTGTTTTCTTTGTACTATCTTCCTTGGTAGCATATGAGTAGAGAAAAATTAATTTTATATTTGTTTAATGTGATAAGCATATTTCCAAAGAAAAAAAGTCTCAAATTATATTTTTATCTGGGTCTTTGTTCTGGCTTTAGTGTGTATAGTTTATATATTTATTCCTTATTAGCATATCAAAGTAATACATTTTTTTGAAATACTTACATTTCCCAATCAGTCCAGTAAATATTGTTGTTTGCAATTGTTAAGTCAAAAGGATATGCTGCTGGAGTGTATATTATACGTCGTCTATATCCATCTACATTAATACATTCAATACGACGCAAACCTATTTGTAACATTAAGCTTAAATCAGTTTATCTTTATTTAAAATTCTTAGACACTAAGCATATTTACTAACCTGCATCTGTCCAACATAAATCATCTCTTTCCAGATCAATAGTAAGCATGTTAGGAAGACCTAAATCTTCTGAAATAAAAACTTTACGTTCTGAACCATCCATATTAGAAGTTTCAATTTTTGGTTCATTTCTGTTCCAGTCTGTCCAGAATAATTTCCTGTGTGTTAAGAAATTAATTTTTAAATTTAAATATTTTACAGTTTAGTTAAATTTTAAATATATTGATATAATTATGTACCCTCTGCCTGGATGAAGAGTAATACCTCTCGGATTCACTAGGTTTTCACGTATTAATATTTTATGTTCCATTCCATCCAATTTCATCACTTCTATAGTATCCTTGACTGAATCTGTCCAGTAAGCATTTCTACTAATCCAGTCTACAGCAATGCCTTCAGGTGATTTTACTTCTACACAAAAGTTTAATGCCATATAAATATAAATATAAATATTAATAATAATGGTAAAATTGTATCAGGAAAGGAATTGTGATGCCAAATGGCCAAATCATCAGGAGCTTACAGAATAAAGTATAAACGCCTTGGAATTTTACAGCTGGATACTATCAGACGTGGATAAGTCAAGAATGTGATTAGTAATATA
Source organism: Centruroides sculpturatus (assembly GCF_000671375.1). NCBI lineage: Eukaryota > Metazoa > Arthropoda > Arachnida > Scorpiones > Buthidae > Centruroides > Centruroides sculpturatus. The sequence goes on from NW_019384320.1 coordinate 827,871, forward strand.
TTAAAATATTTAGGACAAAATTGAATATTGGAATACCATCAAAGCCATCATTCCTTTAGCCATTCCTGTCAAATGATACACTGCTAGAATTATTAACTGCTGATTGTCATAACCTAGACCATAAAACAAGAAAATTCATGACCATTCACTATGCATTACATCCCCAGAGTGATATTAATAGATTGTACCTGCCTCACAGAACTGGAGACAGAGGTTTACTGCAAGTCAAACAAAGCATTGAGAAAGAAAAGCATGCAGTGGCTGATTATATTAAAGACAGCCGAGAACATTGCTGAAAGTTAAAAATCAGAACTTGTTGAAAGTACAAGAAATAAAGCATGAATACCATAATAATGTAATAAAAACAAGAACAGAAAGCTGGCAAGGAAAAGCACTTCACAGCTAATTCCTGAAGATCAAAGGGAAAGTGGATAAAAATAAAACCTGACAAGGTCTTACAACTAGAACATTGAAGAAAAGAAACTGAAGGTTTGATTCTAGCATCCAAGAACAGGCAATTATAACAAATGCAATCAAAGCCAGAGTTGAAAAATTATTAACAGATTCATATTGTTAAAAGAAGTAGCAGAAAAAGTGGAGTGCACATACTCAGTTCATGGGGAAAAAATTGCACAAACTGAATATAAACAGTGGCATAACACAGTTGCCAAAATGATTCACTGGAAATTGTAAAAATTACCATCTTCCAATAGCTAACTGGTAGGAACATGCTGCTGAAAAGAAAATGATAACGTAAAAATAGTATGGGATTTTCAAATCCAAACTGACAAAATGCTGGCACATAATATATACTAGATTTAACAGTGATTGAAAAGAAAAAGTGTGGATAACTGACATAGCAATACCTGATAACAGCAAGTTAAAGAAAAAGAACTGGAAAAGATAAAAAAAAAAATACCATGATCTAGAAATTGAACTTGAAAGATTATGGAACAAACCAGCAGTTATAGTCTCAGTGGTTGTAGATACAATGGATGCCTTGGTATGGCATCCATTGTATCTATGACCACTTTGGATGTACTTGGAGCATCTGCATGTTGAAAAGAATCTCAGCTGTCAGCCACACAAGGCTACACTGCTAGGATCTGCACATGCTATCCCATTACATTACAACATTCTAAGTTCTTGGGAAGAACCTTATATATATGTTAATCAATACCAGCTAGCAGCTATGATTTCACAATGTTGATGCATATGATATAGCATAATAATTCAATCACATTTACAGTATTTTTATTAATTCTTACCGTGGGTAAAAATAATTTCACTTTCTGAACCGTCATATTTCACTCTGCGAATGGCTTTATGAGAAATATCAGTCCAATATATATATCCTTCTTGACAATCAACATCCATTCCAACAGCAGTTTGATATGCTTCCATTAGTAATAGTTTTCCTTGGTCTTGTTTAGTTGGATTGTATGGCATTTGCAATAATGACATTCCTTGAGCAAACACTAGAAAATTACCCTCATGTCTTGGTGCCACTGAAAAATGTTTTAATTATTACGTATTAATCAGAATTTTTAAAATGGATTTGTATTTACTTATTAGATCACAATCAAATAATATTTATAATTACAATCTACAAGTATCATAGTCTACACTGAAACCTATCTCTGATTATATTTAAAAGAAATGATTTTTATGATTTTGAAATATTAAACTGTTATGTTTAAATAAAAATGTCATGTTTACCATTACAAGTGGTCCCATCTCCTGTATAACCACTTTTACATTGGCATACATATCCGGAAGTTGTATAAATGCATTCGGCATTGTAATTACATAAATATGGATTTTCGTGGCAGGTTGCAATTGGTGTACATGTAACACCATCTCCTTCATAACCTTGCAAGCACTGACAACGATAACTCTGGACATTGGGATCATACACACATTCTGCATAAACGCTACAAGTGTAAACAATATTACATGATACAACTGCAGGTTGACAAGTTAAACCATCTCCTTGATAACCAGAATTGCAATGACATCGATATTTTAAATCGACATGATCATAAATGCAACGAGCATTGATGTCACAATTATTTACAATGTTGCATGTAGCATCTGTAATAAAATTTTAAAATATTACTATTCTTATATTAAATTTTATTTTTAAATAAAAGTATATTTATAGCTTTTTAATATAATATATATTATTTAGGAGTTATAATAATATTAAATAAATATTTCATTCAATCTCTCATGTTGTTTAATTTATGAAAAATGTTTGTTGACATAATAAAATTTTAAACTTTCTATTATTACTATTTTTAATCTGTTTTTTTTTTTTTGTTTGTTTTACTTAATTTATTTTAATGAATATAAGAAATTATTAATATTCGTCTTGTTTGAATATAATTTTGAATTTGATTTAAAAGTGGGATTAGTATTAGTGACATTTTATATTAATTAATAGTTGGCTGGATGGCCTTTGTATAGATACCATCCCGCCTCCTGGATTTTAGTTTGGATTCAGAAACATCAAGTTTTTCGTGGATAGTCTGTCTTGTATATGTCAGAATCTGCCCCTCATCACTTGGCTGTTTCCATTGTAGGCCTGGCCAAAACAATAATGGACATGGAAAAAAGGTCATCTTAGTATCCAAAGGGTGGAAAGAAGAAGAAATTTTTAAAAATCATTTCATTATGAGTTAATTTTAGTAAATATCCAAAATATTTTTATGACCAACTCTTTCTATGCTATCTAGTTTGGAATTTTTTATACCTGTATATCAATTTTGCATATACAGGATAATGAATATTTCAAAAAATTCTATATGATATTTAATTGTTGAATTATTTTTTTATCAAATTCTGTTGTAATAGAAATAAATGTTTACATGATATATTATAAATTGTGTATGTCCCATGTTTTGGTAAAAGATCAAAAATTGAAAAATTGCAAAAACCAGTAAAAAAACATTAACAAGTTTTTTTTAAAGAAAATTGTTTATTTTTAAGTAAAAATTGCAATTTTGTAAAAATCACCCCCATTTACAATCTCAGTTTTGGGTCTAGTAAAAAAGTATAAAGTTTGTGTCAAAATAAACAAAGGTGAAAAGTTATTAACAGAAGATGAGGCTTTTTATAATGGAGGATTTGAAAGAATATATAAAAATAGCCTTCATTTACATATAAATTTTATTGTTCCATTTTGGGGTCCACTAAATAAATGATGATATAGAAATCTACATAGAAATAAACCCACATATTTTATGCTCAGTTATCAGCAAACTGCATGATATATGCTTTTTTAGAATTCTCACAATCTTTCATACCTCTGTATACTAATTTTAACTCTTGTATTTAAATGTTTTAACTTCTATCTGCTCAATTTTTTATTAAATCTGTGTGGAAGAAAAATTGAGTCATTCCACTCAGAATCCACTAAAACAACTAAGATCTTATTGACATGTTTAGTTGTTAACTGCTTAACTTCACATACAAGATATTCATAATTAACATCAAGTTTATTTAGTTTTCTCGTTGGAATAGTTTGAAGTGTACCAATCATATTTAGCTTTTTCAAAGTGTCCATGCATATAAGAATAACTTTATAATGACCTAATGCTAAAATGTGAATTCCATTTTCTTATATATATATATCTTATCATGCCGATATGAAAGAGCTATCTTCTTTACTTGCACCGAATATATTTCATGCTTAGTACTTCTAATTCTAATAAATCGATTATTAGAGAAATAAGTTGGTGTCATTTAAATTTGCCAATTGGTGAACAATTCGGGTTTTCGAACCAAATTATACATTTGATTGTAGAAGAAAAGTTCATGGTTTAATATTTAAAAGACCTGCAAATCAAAGATCTGAAGGATAAATAATGAAGTTCCAAATTATCTATACAGTACTAATATTATAAAGAGGTAATGTTTGCAAGTTTGGATGTAGCTGGTAATCTCTGAAACTACTCATCCGATTTCGAAAATTTTTTCACCAATATTTAGAATGGAACTTCAGGGTGGACATAGGCTGTATATTATTCCGGTAAACATTCATATAAATTAAAAGATATCATCTAGGTTAAGGCTTTTATGTCCAACAGATGGCACTATGAGTACGACACCCTAAGTTTGCTTTTCTGTGAAAATGAACTAAAGCGGATCATCTTCTATCTATCTATATAAATAATAATGTAATGTTCATTTGTTCCTACCAATTTTTTTGAAATTTTGACACAACGCTGCATTTGAATACGCACATGTTTTTATATAATATACATGTAGAAATTCCCTCCACTGAAGGGAGACAGTTAGGATTAAGGCTTAACATAAAGAACTCTGCTTCTATTTATACTATTTTAGATCCGGGTTTTTGCGTTTTTGATTGTGTTTCAAGAGAATGTACACTAAGAAGAAACTTTTCTAAAAATTTTCCGCTCCACGGGGGAAGTGTTATACATTTATAATAGATACATTTTGAGCCACAACAACGCATGGCGGGGTCTGCTAGTATTGAATATTTATATAAGTTATTTGGTTATAACTAAACATAGTAATAAGATCTTAGTTGTTTTAATCGATTCTAAATGAAACGACTCAAATTTTTCTTCCACACAGATTTAATAAAAATATAACATGTATTTTATTTAATGTTTTAACCTCTATATAAGAATTTAAATTAGTATACAGAGGTATGAAAGATTGTGAGAATTCTAATAAAGCACATATCATGGAGTTTGTTAATAATTGGGCATAGAACATGTGGGTTTATTTTTACGTTGATTTCTATATCATAATTTATTTAGCGGACCTCAAAATGGAGTAGTAAAATTTATATGTAAATGAGGGCTATTTTTATATATTCTTTCAAATCCTCTATTATATAAAGCTTCATTTTCCATTAATAACTTTTCACCTTTGTTTATTTTGACATGACCTTTACACTATTTTTTAACTGGACCCAATATGGAGATTGCAGTTTTTACTTAAAAATAGACTATTTTCTTTTTTAAAAATACTAATTTTGTTGTTATTTCTTTTACTGATTTTTGTGATTTTTTTTGATTTTTGTTCATTTACCAAAACATGGGGCAAAACTTTCATTTATACACTACTATCATGTAAATACAGTAGAATCTTGTTTTAATGTATTGCTCAGGTAGTCAAAAATTATCCATTGTTCTGAGAATACATTATATTGTGAACAACAGATTTCCCATATATTCAGGAAAATCTGTTGTTTGATAAAATTTTCATGTTTAATCTCCTACATATAATGCTAGTACTTAAAATTATTCAATCTCTCAAGATCTCTCTCCTTTAGGCTACAGAAACACATATGTTACAAGATCGCATAGCTCATTAGCATTTCACTCGACTTCACAATTTGTTAAAAAGTTCCTCTATCTTGGTTTGTTTTGATACCACTTTTCTGCTTATTAAATACAACAATTATTTGATATTAATGCCATGTACAATCTGTTCGTTTATGGTGAAACTCGTAAGAAAGGTCTTCGTGACTTGGAAAGACTCGATAGCCTTGCTAAATTTTGGCACTATATTTCGACCAGTGGCGGCTCCTCAATCATGTCAGCTTACTGACTCTGTGTGTACAATTCTTCAGTTGTATTGTATGTATCCCAGATATAACAAGTGCATCATCAAATTCTACAAATTCCCAGAAACACCCAAATATTAACTAAACATAGAAAAAAATGCAAAGTTTACAATGGATGGAGCTAGAAAAATCCATTATTCTGAGTTACAGATCTGCTAAAAGGAGATAAAATTATATTTATTTGGTGGGACCTGGAGAAATTTATTTAGAGAAATTCGTTGTTCTGCGATCTGTTAAAACAAAATTCTACTGTTTGTTTGTTTCTTGGTGATGATTGAATTACTTTATATTAATATTGTTTATACTTAATATTACAGCATATATATACTGTATATATATTTATTTATTTTGTTTTTTTTTCATTATAATACTCTTAATACCTTTAATAAAATATTAAAATTTAATTTAAACGATACAAATCATACAAGCATTATATAAACAATATACAATAGAGTCGAATCATCGATTATAATCATGGATATTGTAATCAGATTTCAGTTATAGTTATCATCATTAGATACTTAGGCATTTTTAAGCAGTTTTTTTCTCTATCAAGTTCAGCATGTGCTAATTAAGCAGAATTGTTATCAGTCTTAACCAATATTTTAAATTCTGAATAAATATTAAACAGAAAATGAACATGAACCTCAAATTCAGTGCATTTTCTATTTGGTATTCCTACTGTCTAGTTCTGAGATCAGAGATTTGAATGGGTATTGTTTTAATTTTATTTGCTTGCAGTATAGAAGTTTAAATTACTGGAATTTCTTCAATTATTTGCTGGTTTGAGTTACTAGTAATTAATAAATTTTCAAATTTCTAACTACTTCAGCAAAGGAGGAGTTAAAAAGCATGTGAATGTTTTCAAAGAAAAATATTTGATAATTTCAAATATAAATCTTTTAATTAATAATCAATAATTAAAATTTTATGCTATTAGCTTGTAAATAAATAATAATATTATTCTCTCAATTAAAACAAAAAAAAACTTGTCATTATGATATAATATCCAAATAATTTAAGATGATTTGGTATATACTTTTTTGAAGAATTATTTTTAAAACTAATTTTAATTTTTAAAAACTAAATGATGATAATTAATTACCAGTTGCTGGTGAACAGGTTTTTCCATTTCCAACATATCCATTATTACATACACATCTGTAATGTTCTGATTGAGTGTCATAGATACATTGAGCATTTTTGTCACAATTTTCTACTGTATTACATTCATCTGAAAAAAATTTCAATGGTTATTATAATTTATCACAAGATTCATGTATATGAGCTTTTAATTTGTAAAATATCATAACAATTCCTCCTATGTGTCAGTAGATTTTTGCTTAATAATAGTCATAATAGATTTTTTAGCATGAACTTCCATACAAATGGAAGCCTATGTATAAAATTAAATTAAAAGACTGCTAACTCAATAACTCAAAAACCAGCAAAAAGAACTCACTTTAACTCAGAAAATGTTTTCTTTCATCTTGAATGACATTTTTTAACATATGGATTCCAATTTCAAATGTTAAAGTCTGCAAGATGTCCATTTAAGATGGAAGAAAATGTTTGCTGAGTTAAAGTGAGTTCTTTTTACTGGTTTTTGGGTTAATAGTCTTGTTGAAGTTAACCAGTATTTAGTAGTCATCATTTGCAACATGAAAACATACAGTAGATAACAAATAACATTTTTTTGGTGTTTGTTAATTTTATAAAACTTCATATATTTACATGAGAAATACATTTGCATGAAGAAGATGGGATGAGGATAAGAATAAACCCTAGATCACTTTTGTAATAAATACCTATTCTTAAATAAAAGATAACACACTAAGACAAAGACATTTCAATGAACTCTATTGTACTTTAGTGTATATGAATTGCTGGAAAAATGGCTAATATATTTAATTAGAACTTTTATAAAACAAGCTATCATTGACTGTAATAATTTTTATGTTCATGCTAAAGTTTAGTCTTTTAATATAATTAAATTTGTTTGCACGTAGAAGGCATTCTTAGATGATTTTAATATAATTATTTTATAACAAATTATAGGAGTTATTTGTTACTCAAAAACAGTTAATTCTATGACATTTACAAAATGATTACCTATAGCTCTGCAAGTAAGACCATCACCATCATATCCATTTTTACATTGACATACATATTTCTGAAGATATGAATCATATACACATACAGCATGTACTGAACAAACGTTAACAACGTCACAACTGACTTCATCTGAAATGTAAATAAGAATTTTCAAAAATCACAATTTGAAATTCTGTATTAAATTATTAATTGAACAAGTTAAAGGAAAATATTTTTTTATAAATTTTTTATGATAAATTTTAAATTTAATAGTTTGCTATTAAGTATATATTAGGTGAAAATTTTCAAGTAACAACTAACCAGTAGCCAGATGGATAAAATTATTGAACATCAGATAACACCTGACCAATGGGCTGACCAAATGGCATTTTCTGAATTTTCATCACAAATTAACACACAAATAAGGACACATCAAGAAAACTCCACAAAGGAAGCCCATTTATCAGGTGCAAATGTAGGACCAGCTACTAGTGTTTAAGTGGTTTTATCCACTTGGCCACTGGTGGATTTCTTATATCAATGAATAAAATATAAATTTATCTGTAAAATATAACTTTAAGATAAAATTTAAAAACTTCAATCAAATTTTATTAATAAAATAGTCTAATAATAATATATATTAGTATTAGAACTAAAGCCTTTTTAGGCATAAAAATGTGAAGTGTTTTGTTTAAAATGTTAATACCGTTGTCCCTCTATAGTCTGACGTTTTTTAATCCGACATGCTCAGTAGTCCGACGCACCTCCCGTCAAGGTACCCGTCCCCGTTACGTGTCTGCTTGCACAGAAGCATGTCGCGATGTGAATCTCCCCATCCAATTCTTACTCGATGACACACATTTTGTGTGTTTTATGTGAGCAGTTCTGTTCGAACAGTTGGAGTAGAGAATATTGTAAGTTACTGCTAGCAAAACAATGCGA